>NC_134404.1:192073808-192375594 GCF_038048845.1 Mixophyes fleayi | reverse complement strand
GGACTTTAGACTTACTTAGCCAACAGTAGTAGTGCCCTAGATCTTCAAGTCATTACAGTATACACATCCTTGGCCTTACCATTCGCTTAGCGCCATGAGACAACATTGAGTGAGATTTGCTATAGCAAAAATATATTAAAAGACAAATGTGGGGTTCCATGTGATTCCATGATTGAATGGTGCTAGTCATCTACTTTATGCTCTTTCTACTGTACTTGATTACATAGCTAGTTTATTATATTCATCATTTACCAAGTACATTTATATGATATATTGCACAGTTGTACTATGAACAAACAGTATGTGTTTTCTTTTAGTGTACCATGGGGACATTATTCCATTTTCTGTGAATAAGGGTCTGTCACATATGTGTCTTCTTTTGCACTAATGTGCCCATGTTTATGGTAATATGTCTGTCTACAACTTGCATACATTTGTACTATGCTTGTATCTAGTCTTTGGTGATATCCCCTAAATCAGTTATGTGCCTTGATAATGAAGTTGTTTGCTCTTTTAGTCCTCCTTTTCTTATATAACAACTTAAGGGAAGCAACATATGGAATTAATTTAATGTATCTGTCAGTAATTTCAGTTTTAATAGTTTGTCTTTATTTTGCACATGTGCATGTACATATGCCGCTGCCCACTGAAATGTCATTAATAAAACTACAACCTAAACTATGTGCACCTTCTTGTTCGCCCAAGCAAAGCAACATGCTCCTTATGGTATCTGCTATTTTGTACTGTCATGGGAGTAAGACCCAACACTTTACTTATGTCTGCAGGTCATTATGTTTGTCCTCAAGACAATTTCTGTGCACTTTCATAAAGATGTTATCTCTGTGTATAGACAGCAGATTGTAGCACAAGTACTAGCACAAAAGCACAAATGAAGGTACAATAATGTAATAAATAGAATTTGTGCCTATTTTTGCAGCTGCAATGGCCCTACTGTGCACCGATGAGCTGTAAATGACCCCTAATCTCTTTGCACATTATTTTAAATATAAGATTGTGAGTGATATTCTTTAAAGCTGCGCTATCACTTATGCCAAAGAGTTTGCTAATGTGCCTCTCCCACGCGCATCCATTTTTAGTGGTGTTCCTCTGTTCCTCTAACAACCATAGCCGAAAACTGAGGGGTTTGAATGTAACCCTTAGATTAAATGGTAGAGTGGCCAGGTCCTGCCATTGCAGCTTTAAATTTAGAAATGTCCATGTCGCTCTGTTTGATGACGTACAACTGAAGTGACGGCATGCTGTATCTTCGCAATTTATAGCAGTCTGCATGGAGAGTCGTCGGAAATGTGCTTTGGGTGTTTTCTCGTACGCCTGCATTTCATCATTGTCGCGCTTCTTGTCATCGGAATTTCTTTGTCTATAAAGTGGTTGTTGCTCACACTGTTGTCGGTCAAATGAATACCACCAGGTGAAATTAGTATATCTTTCTTAAAAGAAGAGCGACAGTATAAGGACAGCATTAACAACTTGTGCTTGGGCCATGTTTCAATCACAGTGGTGACCCAGTCACCAAAATTTACTTGCAATTTGAGCAATCAAGTGTGCAATAAAACTGTGCTTGATAGATCGTGATGCACCACGATGATCATAACATAAAAGGGGAGGTTTTATCTTAAGCAGACCACACATGGGCAATCCTGCCACTCAGCATAAGCAATGAGCCAGAGTGTTAATGTTCAGTTTGGTCTCTAACATAGGTGACTGGATTGGATGCGATCCAGATGCTCTTTGCCATGCCGGTGTATTTGTTTGGTTGGAAGATGACTGCACACATCTATTTGCGGTTGTCTTTGTTAGGAACTCCTTCAGTCAGCACGACAAAACCCGGAGTCTGCTCCGAAGTCTGGTGTTCGCTGGAGCCCCTAGTGGTGGGGACAGACTTGGCTGCAGATGAACGGAGGGTCGTGTAATGTGCACTGACTGGGGAGAACCCTGAGGTAGCGAAGTAGAACACAGCAGTGTGAGATCCAAGCAAAAGGTCAAGGGCCGGCAGCAGGCAGCGATACCAGATAACGAGCCGAGGTAAGGGGTCACAGGCAATACAACGAGGTCCAGAAACAAGCCAGGGGTCATACACGGGAAATCCAAACTAGAATACAGTACAGGAGCAGGCAAACAGGAACAGGAGCCTAGCTACACAGGAAGCTATAACTGGCAATGAGGCTATGTCCTCACTTGCCTTAAATAGTGAGAGGAACCAATCAGGCAACGAGCAGAATCTCCTCCCATACATGTAGCCAATCCCAATTAAGCCTGACAGAAATAATAGTTCCTCTAAGCACTGGAATACAAAATAGAGAGACAAGTATAAAAGCATACCGCCTACCGTCCTCCAGAGTCCCTGGCAGCTGCAGCTGTTTAATTCAATATTTCCTCCTGCGCGCCTGCGCCCGGCTGCATGACAGCCGGCCGGGTGTTGCGGCAGGCGAGTCAGAGCGTCCCGGTTGTTGCCTAGGCAACCGGGACGCAGGAGGCGGAAGTGACGCCCCGGTCGTCATAGAGACGGCCGGGACGCCTGGGACCGCCAGAAGTGAGTCGTGGCGGCCCTTCAGGGAGCCGCGGCTCATAACAGTCTTACGAATACCTTTACAACATGCCTAATAATTATTCTATTCATTTTAATAGGTTCGTTATAGGGTTCATTTTTGGACCATTATCCATTACAATATTGGTCCAAATGCTCGATACCAGCTGTAATTGTAGTATTTATCTCAGCATTTATGGACAGCATTATGTTAAGACCTATAGAACAAAACTGTACACATTGCTTAGAGCATACTTGTTTGCAATGAGACATAATGTAAGTAAATGTTTAAAACTGGCACACTTCCATGAGTAGCTTAATTATAAAATAAAGGTGAAACAAAGTTGGTTCGATAAAGGGGTGGATAGAGATTAAGCATGCATAGGCAGTATTTAGTCACGTCTGTGCATTTAGGCTGATAGCGGTGATTTAGAGTTGCACTGAGGTTTGCAAACTTGCACCCTCCCAGATCTGCATGGATGCAAGTTAAATACATTTTTCCATATCTAGAGTTAAATACATTTGTCTCTATATATAGAGTTACACTGAGGAGCATCTTAGCTGTGAATACAGACATAACTAACACTTGCATGGCAAGTATAACACTTGCACCTACTTTGTGGAGGTGCAAAAAATATGTCTGCAAAGCGCACATTTAACTGTAAATATGTGTGCAGCTCATTGGTGTGGTTGACCCTAATGTACTACACTTGCATGTGAATATGCCTGCGTCTCTCTATGCATAAAAGGTAGCACGTGTTAAATACGTACAACTCAAAACACTGACACAGGTTGTGCAATGTGTCAGATTTTATAAGACAAGCAAAATTGCGACGCTCAAATGCCCTTGTGTACATCACTAAATCACGCCCATAAAACACATATTTTGAGCATTGTTAGAGCTTACAAAGTGGTTGCAAACCCATCTCAGAAAATATAAATACTGGAACAATGTTTGGATGAAATATATGTAGACTAGGGGCTAGATTTACTAAGCTGCGGGTTTGAAAAAGTGGGGATGTTGCCTATAGCAACCAATCAGATTCTAGCTGTCATTTTGTAGAAAGCACTAAATTAATGAAAGCTAGAATCTGATTGGTTGCTATAGGCAACATCCCCACTTTTTCAAACCCACAGCTTAGTAAATCTAGCCCTAGGTGTATTATGCACAGTTCAATTCACTGAGATACCAGATTCAAAAGATACCATAGAGGAGAATATTCATGGCTCTTCAGATAGATTCTCTTTGCTGCAGAAGCAGTTGCATTAGTATTGCTAAAATCATTGATCTGAGTACAATACCAAAGTCTCAGACTTACTCTGTCCCCTATTATAATTAACTTTAAAAAGACCGTCAACATCTAATGCAATCCTAGCATCTGCAAGGCAATCTTTTCTATTTTCATTACATTGATGAAGTAAGTTCAGTACAAGGATTGCATTAGAGTCTTATTTAGATGCACAATTATGTAGCCAGTGTTTATTAAGTTTCAGCTCCAAGGACTTACTTAATATACTACAAATTACAATAATAATTGTCAACTATGTCATCATCTAATATGGTAGATGATTGTCATGATGGTATTAGTATCAGATAATGGAGGATGATGACACAGCTACTCAGCTTGCAGAACACTTATTAATATGTTTGCAAGTTCACTTAAAAAGTCTGAGCAATGGTGATGCAATCTATTTCTTTTTTATTCAGTACCATATTAGCAAAATCCTCAGGTGGTACTGAAGAGAAATTCTGAGGACTATAGGTCCATACGGTGTCTTTTCTCATGAACTTAAATTACTTTATCTCTCAAGTTGCAGGCAAAGGATTTGTACATTAAATAATAATATAAGATCTGTGGTACAGGAAATATGCTACCAAATTATTTATATAATATAGTCCCTCAAAATTTCTAATAGCCAAAGTCATACACTTAAAAGTAGAGATGCTCACTGACCCCCGTGAAGTGGGTTTGGTTTTGGTTTTGGATCTGGATTAGCTTTGTGTTTTGGTTTTGGTTTTTGCAAAACCACCCTCATGTGTTTTAGTTTTGGTTTTGGATTTTTTAGGAAAAATCCTAAAATATGCTAAAATCACATATTTTTGCTCTTTTTTGTTCCTACATTATTATTAACCTCAATAACTCTCATTTCAAGTCATTTGCAGTCAAATACTGCAGCGACCTGGCTGGATGGTAAGCGACAGAGCAATGACACAAGTACACAGCAGTTCTTAGCACATCTAGGACACCTTTGCACACAGCAGTGGCAGAAAAGAAAAATGGGGGTCCGCCCGCCCTCCCACCCTCCATTATTTTGGATCTTTAAAAGGAATCCAAAACTCGCGAGATCCGAGATCCGACGACGTCACAATGATGTTTTGAGTCGTTTTCGATTCCGAGGGCGCGCGAGAGTACCGAGACGGCTAGGCTTGGTACTCGGATCCTGTGTGTTCGGTTCTCAAGGAACCGAGCCTGAGCATCTCTGCTTAAAAGCACTCCAACCTCAAGAGTTGCTTTGTATATGCCAAGTATAGTTTCATACAATCCCTCTGTACAGTCTATGTGCCAAATTAGGGGCATGTCATAGCCTCCCGAAGCTGTTGTACTGTAAAAGGGTTACATTAAGGGGATACATTTGAAAAATAAGGCAAATGTGCCTTTAAGAATTGCTATAGCAAAATCCACTTTTTCTAGCATTTTAAAACATAATCTCTATTAAATCAGCAAGTTAGAGTATAATACAACTTACTAGTTACAGCTACTAACATCACAATGCAATGTATTGTAGATTCTGTTATACATTCTGCAGTCAAACAAATACTTTAGGAAGATAAAGGTAGAGGCGGTCCCTTACAAAACAAAAAAGTATGCTCTGCGGTGCAAATGCAGCTAGATTTTGGGGCATAGGCTTGCGGTGCATTTTTGGAGAAGCAACAGCTTGTGGGGTTCAGCGGAGTAAAAGCATTACCGGGTGGTATATAGTAGAAAGCAGTTCCTAAGACCTCTGCCCATTTTACCAAAAGAGTAGGAAAAAAGAAAGACAAATACAACATTTTCAAATACAGCTTTATTGAACAAAAGAAACATCCCACCCGCACAGTATGAATGACTGATGCGATATAATCAAGGCCAGATGCCTCTGGACTTCTCTTCACTGGCAGCCTATCACAGGCAGGGGAAGACACATGTGACTGGTGAAGAGGAGCCCCAAGGACTCCCGCTTGCAATAATTTTGTGTCAGCTATTTGTAGTGTGAGGATTGATCAATTTTTGTACACTTCTTTTTCTTTTTTTGCATTATGATGGATCATTATTTATAATTAATTATGTATTTATTGTCTTTTAAGCTTTGCTCTGTACATGGGGATTATTCTAATACAAGTGGCAGGTGTGCCTGGAAATGCGCTTCTCTGTCAAATAGGTCCTATATAAAGTATAGTCCTGAATCAGGAAATTCTAGCACAAAGAAAAGAATGACATATGACATAAAATATGTAATAGAAATATGATGTAACTTAGCTTCAATTAATGAAAAAGACAGGGGAAAAATGTGGTGAATGTAAGTAAGGGTGTATAAGAAATGGGAATTGACAATTCAGTCTACTAGTGATATAAACCTGATGATTAAATAACTTATTTATGGAGGTATGAATCAAATAGTGTACATAAAATGTTAACAACCATAAAATTCATTAACCATAAAATTAATTCACAATATACTAAAAATGCCTTCATAAGAATGTCTTAAATCTGTCCAGTAAAATCCCCAATGACAGGAAAAAATTAGCTGCAAACATTTGAAACAGACAAGGATTTGTGTTTAAACAATTGTTGTAGTCATAGGTGAACATTTAGTGAACATTTAGGAAAAGACACGTTTGGCTCAAAAGCCGTAGTATTTGCACCAGACTACACCAGGCATACAAGTATGCATACTTGTATCCCATGATGGCGTAGAGATGTGGCTTGACAGTGTTAGTAGAAGTAAATGTTAAAGTCAAATTGTGTCATATACACAAGAATGAGTTGTGTTATAGCTGCAACACTAATGTTATTAGTACTATCAGTGGAGGGGTCAGTAACAATTAGCCAATCAGAAATCGATAGGTAGTGCTGCAGATAGTTACCATTGCATATTGTTGCACCAAGCCTTCAGTACCCACAGGAGATATGCCTCCAAAAACGGGCATCTGAAGATGCATCCACTCCTAATTGTGTTGCTATTAAGTGAATATGTCCTTACTGTACTCGGCCTATGATTGACCACCCCTGTCTGCACCTGTTCTTCTTTCCCAGACATATGGTGATGCAAGTCAGACCCACTCAAAAATCTATATACGGACATATGTGTATACATTTTTGTTGTGCATGTGCAGTACAGAAATGTGTATCTTACGCAAAAACATTGAAGTGCATCCAACTCTAAATGATCCCCACAATCTTTTGCTACAGCTCTATTTGAAATGAGGGCGTGTATTCTTGAATGCCTCTTCGTATTTACAATTGTGACTTCAACTGCTTCCAGTATTGGCTACCTTGCAATATTCATTTGTAACAAGTAGAGTTTAAATATCAATCGAATGTGTTATTGAACATCCTTAAGGAATTTATCCGTACAGTGAAGTCCATGGTAGGCAGAGCAAGAGCTAAATCCTCCTTTTCGACTCTGGATTTTGTCTCTTGAGAATACATATGAATAAAGCTGGAATGAGACAGAATCTCTACATGTACTAAAACACCAGACTAAATTGTAGCCTCTTACTTAAATGTATTGAGCTCTCGATCTGTGTGAGCTTTGCAGAGAAAGGTGTCCAAGGCTTGTACCACTGCTATGTTAGTGCTGGCTGTTAGTGATGGTCTCCATACTGGTCCCACTGCAGCACAGTACAGAAGCTTGAATTTGTTGTAGTTTTCTTATTCACCTTGTACCTGTATCTATGTGGGTCTTATCATTGTTTTATCAAAAGCCAGTGGACTTTATCGGGATAGGATGTCGTGGCTCTGTACATGGAAGTACAAGGTCTGGTGTTTTTCTACATGTACTGATGCTGGCCCCTTTAAACTTTCTTCACATTCATTCTCATTAGAAAAAGTGGCTAACAGGCATAGATTGAATATATTGTATTTTTAGTTTGTTGAATGACATCTGAAAAAGGAAAACAATCCTGTGATGTCTGCGCTGGACTTAGAGCATTTGGAGACAGGTGCTTATGTCTACCACAGGAAATGGAAATCCTGCCAACATGTCCCCTTACTGTGCTTTATTTATTTTATACGATGATGGAAGTGTTTATTCACAGTCTCTCGCATCAATATGCTTCCACATTCCTACTTAACAAATGATTAAAGGTCAGGTGTTGGATTTAGAGAACAGACCCATGGGGCGTATTAGATATATTTATTTATTAAAAATTCCAAATTCTGCCAAGGTGGATATATCTTTTAAATAATTTTCAATAATTATACACTACAATACAATCCTGTCTTTACATTATGTGTCATTAGATTTCAGATACATGCATACATACACACATACCATATATAGCTATTCATTGCAAAAGTGTCATTTGTCATGCACTGTAATGTTTGTCTGGCAGGGAAGCAAAGAGTTAAGCTTTTAATTAACTTTACTTATCCAGAAAAACTGCATTTACACACATTGGCAGCACAGGGTGCTGTGGTTGAACGCCATTTATCAGCACTATAATTTGTAATGTACTTGTTTCCTATTAGTGACACAGTTTAGTGCTTTGCAATAGGAAACTATTTGTGACCATCTAACTGAGAAAAGACTTTTTTTCAGGTCTGATGGCTGTGAAACCATGAGGAATAAATAAATGTAACATTCCCGGTTGCATGGTTAGAGCAGAATTCGTGTTCTAGAACTAATTAAATGAAATGCTGTGTAAGAGTGGAACACATTAGTCACAATAGAAGATTATAACCCATCACTCATTATTTATAATCCTAAAACCTATCTAACACTTTGCAAAAAAAAAACCTAGGTACACTATGTGCATTTTATAATATTAAATTAGTGAACAAGAAACCTATTTATAGAGCTCCTGTTTTATGTCTCTGCTTTTAATAGGCAGCATGGGACATTCATTGCTTACTTGTGGGTTCTATCAATGCGCTGGAATTAAACACAGGATTAAGAGTCCTGTGGGTCATGTCAGTAGATGTCTGTCCCCTGAGGAACTTTAAGAAAAGCATAACCTCTGATATAATTTCTTTATACTAGTAAGTGTTGTAGATCTTATTAACTTCCATTAGCTCATTTCAGTTGGTGTCTCTGTGGCTGTTGAACATGTTTTTTTTATATTATTTATAATGATAGGAATATAATGAGAACAATTAGTACTTTGAATCTATAACTCTGGGTGAAGGTACTTCAGCACTCAATGAAATTATGACATAAACAACATAAAAGTAGTGCACCTAAGCCTTTTTATCTCCAATTGCTGAAAATGCTGTCATTACTTCATTTGAAGGTCATGTCATAACCCAACTACCGTACAATTAAAAAAGCCTTTTTTTGGTGGTGATGAAACGGCACTTTGTGCAGTCACAGTGATGCTCCCTAGTAAGGACAATTACTTATGGACAATTACTTAGTCTTTTATCCAGTTAATCCTTTCTTAATCATTTTACGCCTCCCTCACAAATATGAAATATTAACTGAATAAAACAGCCAAAAAGAACCATATTGAATCAAATTATTGTAAAATTCACTGACGTAAGACACAACTATTTTTGTAACTAGTATTTCAGAATGATCTTGAAATGTAACAAAATACTGAATGACCATCATATTAAATCGCAATGTTTTGGACAGCAGGACACTAGGGAGTAATTTGCAATGCAGAAAAGGAGCAAAAGGCAACACAAATCCATTTTGTGATGCTGCTTTGTCTATCTTAGTACAACAACACAGGATATTGCAATATAGGATGGTGGCTGTTGGCTGAAGTGAGTTATAGTTCTCTTGATAGGTAAATTAGGGCATTTCCCCATCACAAGCTGCGCACCTCTTGTGCTTTAATGGTCTTCCATACTATAATTACACACTTACCGAGCCACCACCTACAACTATGAAACAGGTGAGACATTAAGAGGTTTGGTGATATATACATTCTTAACAATGTTTAGTAATTGTGTGATGTTAAATACTTTCGTGTCAAAAAAGACAAAAGTATTATAGGAGTGATACCTTTATTGGCTAACCAAAAAAAAAAAAATATTATTATATTTGCTAGCTTTCAGAGCACAGAGGCCCCTTCATCAGGCTACTTTACAAATGAAGGGGCCTCTGTGCTCTGAAAGCTAGCAAATATAATATTTTTTTGGGTGAGCCAATAAAGGTATCACTCCTATAATACTTTTGTCTTTTTTGACACGAAAGTATTTAACATCACATAGATTTTTCGGTACTGCAATAATAATTTTTAAATATAACATTTTTTTCTACTTATTTTAGTAATTGTGTGTAGTCTTAGGTGGAAAATTGCCAAATATTCTGATGTACAGTATATAACATGTTTGATATTTAAATAAATATGAAATATTTTATTTATGTGTGTTAACTATGTATCTCCCTCTCTGTTCTGTCTAATATGTGGCTACAGGCAGCGTCGGACTGGCCCAGCGGACTACCGGTTAAACCACCGGTAGGCCCGGCTACCGTACGACCACACCCCCTTTTACCCGTGGGCGGAGCTTACCTGGAGGCCCCTCACGACGGTCCTCTCCGGCGTCTCCGCTGCTCAATTGCGATCGCAATTGACCTGGCCCCTCCCCCTGTCAGCTGATCTCCTACAGTCCAGCGGTTCACACTAGAAAAAGAAGAAGAGAAAAAACAAAAAAAAACTTACCCATCATCCAGCGCCGGATTCTCCTCCTCACTGACTGCCGGGCGTGACGTCATCACGTCCGTCAGCCTCAGTGAGAAGCAGCAGCAGAGAGGACAGGACGTCAGGAAAGAAGGTAAGTAAAGGAGAGTGAAGGGGACAAAGAGAGACACTGAAGGGGACAGAGACACTGAAGGGGGCACAGAGAGAGACACGCTGAAGGGGACAGAGAGAGACACGCTGAAGGGGACAGAGAGAGACACACTGAAGGGGGCAGAGAGACACGCTGAAGGGGGCAGAGAGAGATGGCGAAGAGGGGGACAGAGTAATATGGTGAAGAGGCGCAGTGATATGATGAAGGGGCACAATGTGATGGTGAAGGGGCCTAAATACATCTTACGTCATTTTGACCCAACTTGTTAAAAAACGGGACTACCCGGTAATTATTTTGCCTTAGGGGTGCCTTGGAAACATTATGGTGACCCTAAGGGTGCCTCGAACTGAGAAAGTTTGGGAACCACTGTCCTACACTCATTGACAGTACAGAACACACAATGTAGTAAGTAAACTCTACTCTTTAAAACGTTTGCTCTGTAAGTCTGGGTGCTGTTGATTTAATGGCAGGGATGGTTGGCGTTTCTAAATGTACCCATTATTTTTTCCAAATAGGGCCCTCAACAGTCCAGGATCCAGACAAGCCGCAACTAAAGAAACCAGCAGCCACAGGTGGTAAAAGTGACAACAACAGGTAGAACAGTCTGTCAAATGTTCTGAGTCTAGTGCAGGCTTGGCTAACTTGTGGTACTCCAGGTGTTGTGAAACTACAAGTCCCAGCATACCCTTACAGCAATAAGCTGTTATATATTGGCAAAGCATGCTTGGGCTAGTAGTTTCACAACACCTGAAGTACCACAGGTTAGCCAAGCCTGGTCTAGTGGGACAATCCTGCTTTTTGGTGACTGTTCTGCCCAATCTAAGGGGCAGGTCAAGACTGTGTATTCTTTATACACACACTGCATTCTTTATATACTGCACTAAGGTGCTAGCTGTCCTTCGTGGACTGACCACTCCCCATCTAGTGTCTGGTCCCGCCTCTATGATGACTGACCACACCCCCTTTGGTGGGCCCCTAGTGTTGCATTCCCCGGTGGGCCCTTCATGCCCCAGTCCGACACTGGCTACAGGATCTCTATAATGGACACATAACAATAGGATGTCATTTCATTTTGTAGTAGTTTTGTGTCCTCACAACTGAACTTATATGCAGAAGGATACTAAAGCTTTGTGCAAGGCTCCATTCAAATCAAGAGTTCTGACGAGGTTCAAAAAATACATGTGCGTTTGAAGCGGCCAGAAGGGCTCTAGACAAAATATAATGTACTGCATTTCTATGGGAAATAAAACTCACAATATCCAATATGTTCCCTAACTTTGGTATATTTTCATAACTCTGCCTGATTCATCGAAAGTAATTTTTCATTTCATACAACAGCAGTAATCACATTGTTTGATTAACTAGCTACCACAGTGCCAGCTTTTGTTTCTATTGCAAGATCCTGGGCTTAATTAACAAGGTGCTTTTATCAATCATTAAACTCAGTTCAGATTGTAGTTGTAGGAAAATGGGTAGAAAAATTGTGAGAAGAGCAACAGATTGTTATGTCGGCCCCGCCTCAGCCTGGTCATGGCGCTTTAAGCTGCCAACATTTAAAATTGGGACCAATTGACTAGCGGCCTCATGTATCGTGATGATATGAGCAAAAGGTGAGTCCAGCAGTGCAGTCAACTCCCAAATTAGTTCCTCTTTTTTGTAAGGGCCCAATTTAAACCGGGGCCCCAACAGTACAAGATAAAGGGGTCCACCCTCCTATTTCAGGTAAGAAACAAACAGGGGAGGGCTGGCAAATTTTAGCCTGGGGGGCAAAACTCGATTCAGCAGCCTATTTTAGAAGGAAAAAAAATGCAGGTTGCCCAGTGATCCAGCCTAAGGTAGCCCACTAAGGACCGACCCGGGGGGATAGATGCCCCCTGTCCCCCAGCCCAGCCAGCCCCTGGAAACAAAGATGTCAGTGTACTATAGTTTTACATTAATTAACATCACAATGGAGGTTATTTAAAAGAATTTGCAAATGTGCACTTAACCACAGTAATTAGCAATTACCTTTCAACAACCTAGTGAAGACAATTAAAGCAAATGACTGAATTACCCCCAAAGCACATTAATACACATTATTGCAAACACAGCACTTGATATTAAAATACATGAAATTTCCCTTTCTGTAGCATTTATATTTGTTTCTCTTTGGAAGTATGAGCACATCAATATTTTACTATTGTGGAATATACTTGTTTTTCCGTGTTTTGACTACATGGCAATATAAAAGAGAGAGTAATTCTAAAGTATGCTCCAAGCATTAATATTTGAACAAGCTAAGGCAGATGTTTGTGCCAAGGAGAGTACCATAATGGATACTGCAATTAACGGAAAGGTCCTTATGGCAGAGCTCTTGGGCACACTTTTAGTTGATGTCTCTTCAAATGGCAGCTAATGTCCTGCTCTGCAGGAAATGTGTTGTTGCACCTGGGGAGTAAATTTTGTTACTTTCATATCTAGTGATAGAAGACCCACAAGACCCACAATTGTTGCTATGTGTTCTGTACAATAGTATAATCAATTTTATTGTTTGTCTTTTTATTGCTGTAAAAAAAAAAAAAAAGTAACGCTTTTATTTCCTGTGTCCCTGCTGTTTGGGAATATGAGCAAATTGTTTTTGAGCGTAGAGAATTTATTTTCTTGTAATAAAGCCAAGGGATCCTGCTGGTAGCCCAGAATCTGATGGGTTTCAGAACTGATATAAAAGTTAAAATACATTCTAAATACATTAGACCAGACATGCAGGAAATCAATACATAAAAACAGTTGTAACACAACATCATATACATTTGTGTTTCAATGTAATTTAAATTATTTATGAATTGTAGCTGAGCAAGCAGTATGAGTTTTATATTGCAGACATTCCTACTTGTTATTTTAGATTATCTCTAGTAATTGTTGTGACCATGAGGATCTCTGTGTTAAACCTGCTCTTCTTTCTTGCTCCCATCTTTGCCTCAACCTACCCTAACTATGAATTGCTGTGTCTATGTCACATTGCTTTGCTGGAAAGAAAGGCTTCTCATTACATTATCAAGTCATCCGATCTCTCGTGATTTAATTGTGTTCGTTGTGATGTATAATTCTAATTCAGCTGCTTGTGATGGAACATCTCATACAGCAGTTTATGATGGTTTAATAACACATTTTACTGAAACAGGGACTTCAACTAAACCTTAATCCTCATTATTTCCCTACAACCTCAACTGTATAGCTGCACGTCATAATGTGAAGCATTCTTTACTTTTGTGTATCATGTTCTCATTTCTTTATTGTATATTCATTCCATAATTCTGACCCTTTTTTGACTATCGTTCTCCTCTACTCTTTTCTACTCCATTTACCTTTTCCCTTTAATTACATTTGCTCCCACTCTCCATATATCCACCCATTATAAGAGAATGTGGACTTTTTTTTGGCTCTTGTACTTATTACCTCCTCCCTCCATTGTTCACCAGGGCAACCATGAGGTTTGAAGTTGTTTTTTTATGTAACACCAAATGATTTTCCGCACACTTGTCTTTTTCTCTCTAAACATTCCTTTAGTCACCTAGCTGTCTACATGATATTTATTTTTAATATTTCTACTTTATTTGCAATCACCATTTATTCCACAATAAACAAACAATTTTCATATAGTACCATTATACATCTCTTGATAGAAATGCCACTATAGCAGGGGAATAGTCTTTATTTCAGCAGTTTGTTCACATGACCCAGCAATTACATAGATATATATCACACTTTTCCGATTGAGGAACAATGGTTATACCTGGGGCATGTCATGCTATTATTTGAAATGAGAGATAAACAGGTTGTAAAAGGCACTGTAAAATCAAATTTTAAAATAGAGAACTAATTTTTTTTATCTTCATTACAGAGTAGACATATATTCAGAAGTGTTTAATTTAAAAATAATGATTGTAAGCATTTATTAGTACTAATCAGGGTCGGATTAACCCTAGGGCTAACTGGGCTACAGCCCAGGGGCTTCGGGCATCCAGGGGGCCCTTGAAAGTGCTCAGCAGTAGTATTGATCGGTCGGGGGCGGGGGTGCGATCAATGCTGCTGAGCACTTTCACTGCGGTCCTTCCCTGGCGCGCTGTACTCTCCTTACTGAGGAGATCTTGCGAGTCTCACTCTCATGAGATCTCCTTAGTAAAGAGCATACAGCGCGCCGGGGAAGGACTGCAATGCCAAGAGAAGAGCGAATCGGCTCACCGGGGAGGGGGGGGGGATGACTCGGAACACGGGGAATGGAGGCCCCCTTAGCCCAAGGGCCTCCATTCTCTTAATCCGGCCCTGGTACTAATATAAATGTATTTACATTATTCTAACCACAACATATGGGACTTGAAAGCCTGTATAATAAAGCGCAACATTAGATGAACTCTTTCCTGTATAATTAAGTGGCAAAATCTGGTAGTAAACATCATTTTCTAAAAGCAAGAGTCACATTTCACTAAAATAAAAGGTTGATTAGAATTGTGAGTGATGTCTGTTATTACTAGGATTCATTTACTGAAACCTACAACTATTAAAGTGTTGCAAAGCAAAGGAAAACATGTCAACATTTTTTCATTTCTTTTACTGTAATTGTTTTTTAGTGATAGTTTAAATTTCGGAAAATGAATATAGCTTTATTTTTGCAATACTTATTAATACTTACCCTATTTATGATATGTGGGCGACACAGCTTATGAAATAACAATGGATGGCAGCACTTACATCATCACAATGGGTTGCTTACAACTGATGACATTTTATATATGGTACAATTGATTACATCATAATAGATGACATCACTGATGAAATCACAGTGACACAATAGCAGGAGACATGACTGTCAGCATCGTACCACAAAAACATCACTAATAGCATCAAATTGAATTACAATACTGAAAACATCAGTCCGTGAAATGACGACTGATGTAGTATATGTAACTACACTGATAATATCACTGTGAGTTATACCACTTTGGATAACACTAGATTACACACCTGACAATGGGTACATTACATGTATCAAAATAGCTGATATCGCAATTTTGACATTACAGTTGGTAACATCTTAGCAGGTGACATAACTGATGGCCCAATGGTTGACACCACATGAGGCATTTTCACTGATATCAAAATATATCACTACACTGATGGCATCACAAGGGTTGATTATTAAGACACAATGTATTAAGTATCAATGACAGCTTACCATGGCAAGATGCTAGATAATATCACATTTGCTGACACAATATATAACATCACAATGGCTGACATCAATGATGATATCACAATGGTTTCTTGATTACTTCACAATGAGTTACTAACATCATGATGATGACATAAGTACACAGTATTGCAGTGACTATACAGTATATGATGACATAATGTACATGTATATATATATATACATATAAAGAGAGAGAGAGTTGTATATAACTGGTTATATATATAGATAGATAGATAGATAGATAGATAGATAGATAGATATAGATATATACGGTATATCCATGCATTTTACACAATATAGCCAGCTTCTATTTGATGCTTAAAATTTGTGTATTTTGTAGGATTTTACACAGCCAAACTTTACAAAGCTTGTTAATGAAGCTCATTCTACATTGCATCCTATTTAATGGCTTTATGGACCGTTAGATGACCCACAAATCAATAAACTTTATGCAAATCGTAACAACCAAGTGAACATTTGCAATACGGAAGATGAAAAGAAATCTATTTTAGTTAAACATCTTCAAAGAAGAAAACTGCAAGATGTGTTGACACTATCTATAATTACCTGAATTCCAGGATACACTTTTAAAATATGCACAAACTAAATTAATAAAGTGTACATTGAGTTTAATTTTTTATAGATTGTAAGCTCTACTTAAAAATGTGATGTGTTTTTATCTTAAAAGATCAAAGATATGAAATGTATATATGGCTTACAAGGCAGTATCTACAAATTAGCAGAAGAACTGATTATGAATATAGTTTGTGTCCAATCTTACTAACCAACTTGTGTTCACTAACTAATGTTATGGTTTATTTTCCATTGTCATAACTAATAATATCAAGATTATATTTTGAAACCACTGTCTGAAGGTCACAATACAGACACAGTTGATATCACCCAATTCAGCCACTGCTGGCCATGTTCAGCCATCATACTAACAAGCATGGGAAATCAGACAATCATCATGGTGTTGGAATCCATTAGACAACATGGAAAACGCAGATGACTAATGACACATCAGCACATGTACAGTATGGAGATCTTGTGTGTATGGCTATCCTAAAAATTTAGCTACTTGTGTTATTCCACTTGACAGTAACAGTTCTAGATGACCTTTTTTATTTCTAATAGTGAATGTATTTAACCCTTCTTTATTGTAGGTAGTTTATTCATTCATGATCAGACTAAAGTTTCAGTTTATGGAATATGTTAGATATAACAGGAAATATATTCTTACTTATGATATAAAATAAGCTTTAGTCAAAGGACATACTTCTTAACTTGCAGTACCTTTTTTTCTACCACTATCTTCAAGAAAAATGAATTTTATTGGAGGAAAAAATTACAGCGTACTCTCCACTCAAACTTCCCTGCATCCAGATTTATATATCGGGACATGGCAACAACTTTAATTGGCCACACCTCAAAATTTGAAGGCCACTTGCTTTTGTCTACGGTAAAATAGGACTGTTACACAAAAACAAGACTTTTGCTGGGTGAGGGAAGAAAGGGTATGCTAATCTATAAGCTGTATGATCTGTAATTCTCACCATTTTTACTTATTTTATGACAGAATGTAAATATTGAGTATGCATTGTAAAATCATATTGTGGTCATGTTAATATTAAGTAGAGATGGTCACTGACCCCCGTGTTTTGGTTTTGGATTCGGTTTTGGATCTGGATTACCGTCGTGTTTTGGTTTTGGTTTTGGTTTTGCAAAACCGCTATTGCGTGTTTTGGTTTTGTTTGGTTTTTTTTGCTATTTTGTTAGAAAATCAATGATTTTGGGCCTAAAATAACCCAATTTAGTGCTCAAACTGTTTCATAGATAAGTAATCTAATTGTAGAGGTAATAAATCATCCAAAAAACAGTTTAATTCCTGGTAGGTAGGCCTTCATTTATTCTACACACAAAACAGATTGTCTTCCTCTCCATCTATGCAAATTGGCAATGCAGCCATCGTCTTTGGATGTATATTACACCCTACACTTAAAGTTAAATATGTAAAGAAATGGAAAAAGGTAGTTTGCTTTCTGTCTCTATAGGCCCCCCTCGACTTGTTTAAAAAACAAAAAAATTCAGCCGTTATAGACTGTACAATATTAATTGAAATGGACAAAGCCAGTTTGGTTTCTGGCTCTCTAGGCCCCCCTCCACGTGTCGAAAATACAAAAAAATTCAGCCGTTATAGACTGTACAATATTAATGGAAATGGACAAAGCCAGTTTTGTTTCTAGCTCTCTAGGCCCCCCTCCACTTGTTGAAAATACAAAAAAATTCAGCCGTTATAGACTGTACAATATTAAGAGAAATGGACAAAGCCAGTTTGGGGTCACTCTGTCTATGACACCCTACCCTTAAGAATAAATTGCCCAAACAGCAACCTTTCAAGACGGTACGTGATATGGAAATGCCACAAGTCCCTTTCCTCTTTGGGGGTAGATTGCACCCTACACTTACATAGAAAGTTTTAAAAAGATGTTATCGTCATCATCTTCAGCTTCAGCCTCACCCTCATCAGTGTGTATGTCATCATCCCAGACTATCAATTCATCGCCGCTTGAATCCGCCATTAGAGAACAGTTAGTGCTTGGATGTCTTGGATGGTGAAGTCCTTCCTCGTGGAAGATGTAGTTCATTTTTATAAACATCATTTTCTCCACATTTTTGGGAAGTAACCTTCTACGGCGATCACTGACTAAGTTCCCTGCTGTGCTGAACACTCGTCCAGAGTACACACTGGAGGGTGGGCAGCTTAAGTATTGCAAAGCAAGTTTGTACATGGGTTTCCAAATGGCCTGCTATTCTTCCCAGTAAGGAAAGGGACTGTCTGACATTTCCATA
The DNA here is from genome assembly GCF_038048845.1 of Mixophyes fleayi. Lineage (NCBI taxonomy): Eukaryota > Metazoa > Chordata > Amphibia > Anura > Limnodynastidae > Mixophyes > Mixophyes fleayi. Next base: position 192,356,963 of record NC_134404.1, on the reverse strand, counting down.
TCAACTACATCTTGAAAGTAATCCTCCACCATCCTTTGCATGTTTATACTTATATTGGATGGAGTTATGGGCAAAGTGACACATTTTTTTGAAAAATCCTTCAAACCAGCCCAGATGTTAAATTTTTCTGGTCTGCCCCCTGCATCTTCCCTGCTTCTTTTTGTGAAATGTAATTTTTTACGAGCAGCAGCAGCTTTAGAAAGTGAAGGAGGACACGTCGTCAAGCCGAGGCGCAGTTCAGCAGCCAACTTGCTGAGCAATAGCTCCATGCAAAAGTTCACATTTCGCTCATTTACAAGTAAAGACTCAATGTAGGTTTTGAACCTTGGTTCAAGCACAGTCCCAAAATGTACTGATCCGAGTTCAAGATCTTAATAACTCGAGGATCATTGTGAAGCAAATTAAGTACTTGATCGACAAGGCCAACATACTTTGCTGAATTGCTTGCTTTCAGCTCCTCCTTCATTTTCTCAAGCTGCTTTTCCAATAGTCTAATTAAAGGAATGACTTGGCTCAAACTAGCAGAGTCTGCACTCACCTCACACGTCACAACTTCAAATGGTTTCAGCACCTTGCACAGCACTGATAGGATTCCCCACTGTGCAAGAGTGAAATACATCCCCCCTCCTTTCCCAATGTCATGGCTTGTGCAGTATGCTTGGATGGCTTTGCGCTGTTCCTCCTCTGCAGTATGTACAGGGTGGAATTCCACCTAGTTACCACCTCTTGCTTAAGTTGGTGGCAGGGCAAGTTAAACTGCTCTTGGAGCTGCTGTAATCTCCTACATGCTGTGGCTGAATGCCTGAAATGGCCTGAAATTTTACGGACCACCGAAAGCATCTCCTGCACCTCACGGTTATTTCGCAGGAAGCTCTGCACCACCAAGTGGATGGTGTGAGCAAAACAGGGAATGTGTTGGAAATCACCCAGCTGTAATGCTCGCACTATATTGTTGGCGTTATCAGAAATGACATACCCTGGGGAGAGTCCAAGTGGTATAAGCCATGCATCAATCACATCTCTCAGTTTGTGTAACAAATTGTCAGCTGTATGCCTGTTAGTGAAGCCGGTGATACAAAGAGTGGCCTGCCCTTGACAAATGTTACGTAGTGGTGTACATGCTGCTGCTGTTCCTGCTGGTGAAGGTGAATGACCAACCCAGTGGGCTGTCACAGTCATATAGTCTTTGGTTTGGCCACTTCCACTTGTCCACATATCTGTGGTTAAGTGGACAGTGGGCAGGATGGCATTTTTCAGCGCAATCTCTACATTTTTACACACTTTTTGGTATAGTTGTGGAATTGATTTATGGGAGAAATGGTGTCGCGATGGAATTCTGTAACGCGGACACAAAACCTCAATTAACTGTGAAAAACTAGCTGCGTTTATTGTGGAAATTGGACGCAGATCTAACACTAACATTGCAGCCATGGCGTCTGTGATTCGTTTGGCGACTGGGTGACTGCTGTCATATTTGCTTCCCCTCGCAAATGATTGTTTCACAGTTAATTGCTGAATTGTTGGACTGCTCCTTTTCTTGACCTGCCTCTGGGATGACTTTTCACCCCAGCAGCAGCAGTGGGACTAACGCTTTCTTCAGAGGAATCAATAATAGTGCAGGAGTCATCCAACCTTAATAAGTGGGATGCCGGGCTAACTCCGAGCGCTACTGAGGATATTGATGAGGATGGTGTATTTTGTAGCCATCGGGATGTCGGTGACCGGAGGGTCTTAGCTGATGATGGAGTGCTTGTAATTTTTTGGGAAGAACTTTCAGCTTTTCCCAACACTTTGCCATGAACTCTCGTTAAATGGCGTAACATAGACGAGGTTCCAAGATGGTTAAGATCCCTCCCTCAACTGACTGTGGCTTGACATACACTACAAATGGCTATACAATTGTTGTCTGGATGTAGGTAGAAATAATTCCACACATAAGAAGTGGATTTTTTTGTTTTATGCCCAGGCATGACAATGGCCTTTTTCTTGTCACGTGCCAGAACTGCTGCCATTGGTGCAGGACTTACACAAACAACCTCATCCTCATCAACATCCTCATTAGCGCCCTCGTCGCCTACACAAATCTCCCCCTCATCCTCTTCTAATTCCAAAGTGGCATCCTCAATTTGTGTATCACCAGCTACACTCGGGCTATTAAGGCACACATCAGCAGAATGCTCACGATTAGAAATCCCAGTGTTGGATGGACTCTCCACAGGGATTGGTGTCATTTGTGAATCAGAGCAAACATTATCCTCTAATGCCTTACTGTTATCTTGCAGCTCGGCTTTGACGCGTAACAGTAGTTGTGCACCAATTGTAGGCTCAGTAACTTTTTTGGGATCTGCCACTAATATCCAAAGGTGAAGGCCTCATTCTCTCTTTGCCACTGCGTGTGTAGAATGGCATGTTGGCAATTATTTTTTTTTATCGGCACTTAACTTTTGCTCAGTAACACTTCTTTTTCGCTTCAACACAGTAAAAAAATAAATCTATTTTGTTTTTTAGACTGATTTCAAAACACTCTGTAGTTTGACATCGCTTTGCCCAGATGACGTACTGGGAACACTAACATCAGGACTGGTGACAGGACCTGGTTGCTCATTCTGCTCATATGTGGACTGCTTTGAATCCATTCTCAGCCCAAAGCACTTGTAGTGCTAAAAATTAGTTGGTAGATACTGCTGACAGATAGTAATTTTGACAGCCAGAAATATTTAGGCACAATTAGGGGGGACACCCCAAAAGCACTGGGGAGTGCTAAAAATTAGTTGGTAGATACTGCTGACAGATAGTAATTTTGACAGCCAGAAATATTTATGCACAATTAGGGGGGGGACCCCAAAAGCACTGGGGAGTGCTAAAAATTAGTTGGTAGATACTGCTGACAGATAGTAATTTTGACAGCCAGAAATATTTATGCATAATTAGGGGGGACACCCCAAAAACACTGTGGAGTGCTAAAAATTAGTTGGTAAGATACTGCTGACAGATAGTAATTTTGACAGCCAGATATATTTATGCACAATTATGGGGGACACCCCAAAAGCACTGGGGAGTGCTAAAAATTAGTTGGTAGATACTGCTGACAGATAGTAATTTTGACAGCCAGAAATATTTATGCACAATTAGGGGGGACACCCCAAAAGCACTGGGGAGTGCTAAAAATTGGTTGGTAGATACTGCTGACAGATAGTAATTTTGACAGCCAGAAATATTTATGCACAATTAGGGGGGACACCCCAAAAGCACTGGGGAGTGCTAAAAATTAGTTGGTAGATACTGCTGACAGATAGTAATTTTGACAGCCAGAAATATTTATGCACAATTAGGGGGGACACCCCAAAAGCACTGGGGAGAGCTAAAAATTAGTTGGTAGATACTGCTGACAGATAGTAATTTTAACAGCCAGAAATATTTATGCACAATTATGGGGGACACCCCAAAAGCACTGGGGAGTGCTAAAAATTAGTTGGTAGATACTGCTGACAGATAGTAATTTTAACAGCCAGAAATATTTATGCACAATTAGGGGGGACACCCCAAAAGCACTGGGGAGTGCTAAAAATTAGTTGGTAGATACTGCTGACAGATAGTAATTTTGACAGCCAGAAATATTTATGCACAATTAGGGGGGACACCCCAAAAGCACTGGGGAGTGCAAAATATTGAAAAGAAAAAAAACCTCTATCCTCTTTTCTCTAGTGTTTTTTGTTACAACAATTGGAAAAAGAATATTGGATTCTCTGTCCCTGCTCTAATCAGCCTGTGACTACACCCTGCTCTCTCCCTCTGTCAAATGGCGATGGATTGCTGTGGAGGCAGGTATTTATAATCTTGAAGTATCGCGAGAACCGAGCCACGAGATCCGACGACGTCACGATGACGTTCGGCCTCGATTTGGATTCGGAGCGGGCAGGAGAGTACCGAGCTACTCAGCTCGCTACTCGGATACCCAAAGTTCGGGTGGGTTCGGTTCTCGGGGAACCGGACCCGCCCATCTCTAATATTAAGTGTGCAATGCCTTCAGTGGACATACAAAGATGCATCTCTCCAGTAGCAAATTTTCTCTGGTATCTATATCCATACATTGGCAGTTATGATATAAAACATTACCATTAAAAGTGAAAACCAGGCAAAAATGTTGCTTCATTGTCCATATTGGGGGTTAACACAATGGGGGATATATACTGTCCCCTAGTGTATAATAAAAAAGATAGAGCGTGATAAAAACGATAGAGGGTGGAAGGTAGCATATCCTCTTTAACAGTAGAAATCCAAACATCTAAATTTAATGACTCCTGTCAGGGGAGTGCAGGGCTGCGAGTGTTAACTCTCTCCCTTGGCCTGTTTCCGCTTCTGCGTGGTAAGGTGTGTTTTGCTGACTGCAGATACCATAGACAAGATAATGGAGGGGTGAGACAGGGGAGACCCTGGGCCCCATGTTTGTGAGAACCTTACTATAGTCACAGAGGTCTGTTCTGTAGAACTGTGTACAGATTAGTTAGAGTTTGTTGCAGTGAAATGTGCATCATGAATTAAGTGAAGAATCCATGCTGTCATGGAGCAGGTCACTTATTACTTGAGCTGTAAATAGATTGGGATAACTAAAAAAAACTGTGTACCATGGTGAGTTATTAACAGCCAAAAGCTGTGATCTATATGTATAGTTTATTTATACAATACAACTGTGTATGTACCTATGTACAAAGTTATCATATTCCTAGTAGGTAGGTGCAAGGTTAAGTTGTGTAAGAGCACTAACATCCATAGACGAAAAAATAAGGTCCTTGTACCAGTAAACATACTTTCTAATAGAACATGTATATAAAAAAGAAATCCTGGGTTTCCAATGCCTTTGAATACTTAATTCTACGGAAATTCGTTGTTACTTTAATAAAAAAAAATAATAATATTATAACAATATTATAAACGTAAAAACTGACCCAGTGCTCCAGGCACGAAACTTTGCATAGTACCATATGATTTGCAGTTCCTAGGAAATTCAAACAGTTCGTACAGTCTTTTTAGTCAAAAGCAAAAAAAAAACCTATGGTACAAGCAGTTTATAAATATAGCAGCACAGGGAACATTTTGTAGAGGTAAACCTTTCAGTGTGGCAGTCACAGTAAGTAGTGGATGAGAACATAACAGGAAATCTTTTGAAGTACAATAGAACTATTGAAACTGCGGGGATGAAAATAAAACTTAACAGAAAATATAAATAATAGGCAACTATATGATATTTATCAATGGTAGCTGAGAAAATTTCAATCTATTTCAGTCTCAGGCATTGGTCTCCTTCTGGGGTCTCGCATTTAGCTAATTAGCCCATATGACCAGTGATATTGCAGCATTTGTAGTAAACATAATCCCTTGTAACAGTTTTGCACACCTCATAAAGACCACATTTTTCCTCTATCTACAATTTTTTTCGTCCGAAATCAAAAGCATTTGAAGAACATTGAAATAAATATGAATGGCATATTTGACATTGCCTTTTCATATATATTGCGTTTGTTTTGTTTTTAGAGTTAATGTATATATTAACCAGGTTTATATTGATGTTGTATATGTTTAAATCTGTGATTATTTAACCTTAATCATCTGTAAATCAAGACGTGAATTAGATGGTTGGAATGAACAATTTCCCTGGAAGCTCTCTTTAGTGCTTTCTGAACATCTTTAGCACTGATGTAAATGGAGTGGGGTTGGCGATATGTACAGATTGTTTGCAAGCAAGTCGTTTACATAAGTACACTTTGGTTCTAGCATCAAAATTCAGAGAGTGAAGAGAGCTATTTAAGCAATTTCTTTATTTGAAATAAATTAAACCTTTGGGTCATGACAGTTTCACATAAATGTATATTTTTTTCCATATAATAATGTTTAATAAATCTTATTCCAAGACAGCAGAATGGGATGAATCACTGGGGAAATGGCCCCATGAATTTTTATTTAGATTTATTGTGAGATGATGTTGTCTTAACCTTCTTGCCCTTAAAATGCTTTCTTAAATGGTTAGTAAATTCCAAGCAATATTTATTTTATATGCAGCCAGGGACTTGATAGCAGTGGAACATGCCTGTTACAAGGCAGGATGTGAGCTGATCTAGAGGATGCTTATATCCAATCCTAGGATTACCTCTTCAGCCAGGCACATTTCATGGCTGGGGAAGCATGGTGATTTAGTAGTTAGCACTTCTGCTTCACAGCACTGGGGTCATAAGTTTGATTTGTGACCATGGCCTTATCTGTGTGGAGTTTGTATGTTCTCCCCGTGTTTGCATGGGTTTCCTCCGGGTGCTCCGGTTTCCTCCCACACTCCAAAAACATACTAGTAGGTTAATTGGCTGCTATCAAATTGACCTTATTCTGTTTCGGTGTATGTGTGTGTGTGTGTGTGTGTATGTTAGGGAATTTAGACTGTAAGGGACTGAAGTGAGTGAGTTCTCTTTACAGCTCTGCGTAATAAGTGGCACTATATAAATAGATGATGATGATGATGTCTCTGTCACGGCTATGGATATTTTATGGATCCCTTTTTCCACAACTTAGATGTTATCAGTAGTGGGTGGTGGCGTTGCAATATAGTATATTGATAGATGGTATAACAGCAACAGTATAAGATATGTACAACTCAGCAAAGCTGAGTACACGGCAGTTCACAAAATACGATGTAATCACGAAAGAACTTCAGTTGGTAACCAATAGCAAAGGCAAGAAGATTGGCAGTAACAGTTCAATGCTGAGATGGTGATATAGAACACTTGAAACCTTCACAAGACACACAGCAAACAGGAGAATCACTGACACAGCTAAAAGTCCAATAAGAGTAGTAAATAGACTTGGCTGATCCAGATGAAATATGATTCACTTTAGCAGAAGGTTTACAGGTAACATAATGGTTCAAACAGCGGAACAGGAAATGTTAATGCAGTCCAAGAACTTGGGTACTCTGGAAACATGCAATGGAATGTTGCTAGAAGTACAGCGAGGAAATAACAGTCAAACCGTGCGTAGCACTAGGAGTCACATATAATCCAACTTCACCAAGAGGCGTGAGTTCATTACTAACAAGATACAGCTGATAACGCACACAACTTGAATAACGGAACTGGCTACTAGCTCGGCAATATATTCTTGAGGGCAGTCCAACAACTAATAATCAGCAGAGTAGTAATATAGCCGTGCCAGACATAGAACCACAGATAACGAGATAACTTGATTGTAGTTCAATGAAGAATATAGATAGGTAGTTGAGCCAAATATGAGCGCAGATGTATAAGCAACTCACGAGACAGTTCAGTGTGCAGATGGAAATCAACGGATAGTTTCAGCTTGTAGATGACCACGAACTGGTATACAGCGGAGCCGATGAGAGCAGTGATGACAAGCAATCTCGGAACCCGATAACCTCCAGGAGATAGTCAAAGAGTCAGGTATGCAGCCAGAACCCACGGCAGTGTGAGTAACATAAGTAGCTTCAGGAAGCAGCGTGGCACTACACGTACCAGGTGTAGTGGTTGTAGATGTAGAAGTCCAATACACAGGTAACAGCAGGAATAGATACAGTAAGCAGCCTGGACCAAGGCAAACTGAGTAACACGAAGATCAGGCAATGAGCCCATAACCTTGGGAGGTTCATATAGTGCTCCAGGACCAATGAGGTTTAGGGAGAGGTCCATCTCACAGTAACTATGAACACCTGTGAAAACAATGTCTCTGAAGCAGGAGCAAAAATGATCATGGTTCTTAAAGGGAAAGTCACAGCGCCGGCACCTGACCATGGGACCGGCGTGTGACAGTCTAGCTCTCTGCTTCTGCTAAAAGGTGAGGGAAAACCCTGATTTGCAATACATCGAAGAAAAGTTAGATTAAAACGGGTTTGTCAAACAGTGGACAATCTCTTTGATAAGCATACAAGAGTAAGGAATAATATATTGTCTCAACTGTTATATCTAAAACAATGATAAAGGAAAAGTCAAGTTTCCGACAGAAAATAAAAAACATTAACAAATGTGTTTGGAAGTTAAATGACAGAAGGTGGGTGTCACGAGCCGCGGCGGTACTCACAGCCGCCGCGGCTCGCTTCCTGTAGGTCCCAACATCCCGGCCGTCACCATGACGACCGGGACGTCATTTCCTTCCAACTCCCGACCGTTGCCAAGGCAACGGTCAGACGCTTCCTCAGCGCCGTGTCCTGGCAGCCAGGCGCGCATGCGCTCTAGGGACAATCAGGCAGATTTAGCCTGTGGCTGAATTAGCAGGCATTAGCCTGCAGGTGTGGATTTCAGTGCTAAGCCCTGATTGGTCTTGCTAGGTGCTGGCAATTAGCCTACAAGTGTGGCCTTGTCTAGGGGCAGGTTCTGATTGGTTGTGGGTTGTATTTAAGGCAATGAGGTCTGCTGCCTCATTGCCGGTTATAGCTTCTGTGCTCCAGTCTGCTGACCTGCTTGCTCCAGTTCCTGTTCCTGTATCTACGTTTTGACTTCCCGTGTATGACCCTTGGCTTCGTATTTGACTTCGCTGGTGTTTCCTGTGACCCTGATCCTTGGCTCGTTTACCCGTTCTGCTACTTTGCCTGTGACCTCTGACCTCAGCTTGCTCATCGTTTCTGTTACCTGCTGCCTACCTTTTGACCTCTGCGTGGACCTGACTCTTCTTGCCTGGGTTCTCCCCAGCCGGTACACACTTCACGACCCTCTGTCAGTCTGCAGCCCAGTCTGTCCCCACCATCAGGGGCTCCAGTGAACACCTGACTGGCAGAGTAGACTCCGGGTTGTGTTGTGCCGGCTGGAGGGGTTCCTAACATTATAACCGGCCCACTCACGGAGACAAGATTAGGATGGATACAAGTGGATCCACACCGTCTCCAGCACAAACTCTAGCAGGCCACGTTGAGTCCTTGTATCAGATGATGCAGGGATTGGCTGAGCGTATGTCTGTTCAAGAAGAAGCCACAAAAGCTTCACAACCGACTCCAGGTCCCATCTGTGAACCCAAAATGAACTTACCAGATCGGTTCTCCGGAAATAGAACCCTGTTTCGGAACTTCAGGGAGAGCTGCAAGCTCTATTTTCGGATAAGACCTCGCTCCTCCGGTTCAGAGCAGCAAAGAGTTGGGATTATTATTTCCCTTCTACAGGGTGACCCCCAGTCCTGGGCGTTTTCTTTGCCGCAGACCAGTCCGACCATGCAGTCCGTAGACTCCTTCTTCGAGGCACTGGGTCTACTGTATGATGACCCGGATCGAGTGGCCTCCGCGGAAGCTCATCTACGGTCCTTGAAACAAGGCCGACGGTCGGCAGAAGAATACTGCGCTGAATTCCGTAGATGGTCACCTGATAGTGGATGGAACGACCCTGCCTTACGGAGTCAGTTCTGTCTCGGCCTATCTGAACAGATTAAAGATTCTTTGGTGCAATACCCGTCTCCTAGTTCTCTGGAGGATCTGATGCACCTCTCCATTAGAATTGACAGGAGATATAAGGAGCGGAAAACTGAAAAGGAAGCATCATCACCTCCATTCGCCTTCGTTCCTGTTTCCCAGGATGGTGAGGAGCCTATGCAATTAGGAGCATATCGTCTCTCTTCGGAAGAGAGAGACAGGAGACGTTCGCAAGGTCTATGTCTATACTGTGGCATAAAAGGCCACTTCTCCCGTTCTTGCCCAAATAAGTCGGGAAAAGACCATGCCTAGGGAATGAGGGGAAAGTTCACCTAGGTCTGCAAATTATCTCCCCGAAAAATGCTGTATTAATCCCTGCACAGCTCACCTTCCGGGCTCGCTCTGTGGACCTGTCGGCCTTCATTGATAGCGGAGCTGCAGGCAACTTCCTTGATATTGGGTTTGCCCGCTCTGCCGGAATTCCGATGGTAAAACTCAACTCTGCCATTACTGTCTGTGGCTTAGACGGAGGTCCGTTGCCTGGTGGCAAGATTTCCTGGGAGACCCCGCCACTACAGTTGAAGATCGGAGCTCTCCATTCTGAGTCAATCACCTTCTTCCTGATCGATTGTTCGTCGGTTCCTATGATCTTGGGCCACCCATGGCTTTCCTGTCATAACCCTGTCATAGACTGGGTAAAAGGAGAGATTGTCAAGTGGAGTACTTATTGTACACAGTCTTGTTTGTCACTGTCTCTGCGTATGATTCAGCCTATTCCGGAGCGGCTTCCCTCACAGTATCATGAATTCTGGGACGTGTTCTCCAAGAAGGCTGCTGATACCTTACCGCCACATCGTGACTTTGACTGTGCCATCGAACTTATTCCTGGTTCCAAGTTACCTAAGGGGCGTTTGTATTCCCTTTCTGCTCCAGAAACAAAATCCATGCAGGAGTATATCGATGAAAACCTGGAGAGAGGCTTCATCAGGCCATCTAAGTCTCCCGTAGGAGCGGGATGCTTCTTTGTATCAAAAAAAGACGGAGGGTTAAGACCTTGTATTGACTACCGGGGATTGAATCATATCACAGTCAAGAACACCTATCCCCTTCCGCTCATCTCGGTTTTGTTTGATCAGCTAAGAGGGGCCACTGTCTTCACTAAAATCGACCTTCGCGGAGCATATAATCTCATCCGTATCAAAGAAGGAGATGAGTGGAAGACGGCATTCAATTCGCACTCTGGCCACTACGAGTATCTGGTCATGCCGTTTGGCCTTAGTAATGCACCTGCAGTGTTCCAGGACTTGATCAATGAAGTTCTTCGGGAATTCCTTGGTTGTTTCGTGGTCGTCTATTTAGATGATATCCTCATCTATTCCAGATCTTTGCCCGCCCATCAGACTCACGTCAAACAAGTTCTACAGAAATTACGAGAGAACCACCTGTACGCTAAGCTGGAAAAGTGTGAGTTCGAGGTACAGAGAGTATCCTTTTTAGGCTATGTAATCTCTTCTGAGGGATTCTCCATGGATCCAGCTAAGGTCCAGGCTATTCTGGATTGGGTGCAACCCAACAATCTTAAGGCGGTGCAGAGGTTCCTGGGCTTCTCCAATTATTATAGGAGATTCATTCACAACTTTGCCGACATTGTGGCTCCCATTGTCGCTCTGACCCGTAAAGGAATGGATCCAACTAATTGGTCGTCCCAAGCAGTAGCCTCATTCGAAAGCCTGAAAAGGGCCTTTGTCTCCGCTCAGGTCCTCAGACATCCGGATCCAGCTAGGACATTTATTCTTGAGGTCGACGCCTCTGACATCGGTGCCGGTGCCATCCTATCGCAGAAGGATCCTCATACTAATCGTCTGCACCCATGTGCTTATTTCTCCCGTCAGTTCTCTTCAGCGGAGGCCAACTATGATGTCGGTAATAGAGAACTATTGGCAATCAAATGGGCCTTCGAGGAGTGGCGGCATTGGTTGGAGGGTGCTTCACATCAGATCTCTGTCATTACCGATCACAAGAATTTACAATATATACAGTCAGCCAAACGTTTAAATCCCAGACAGGCCCGGTGGGCGTTATTCTTTACCCGGTTTAACTTCCTGATCACCTACCGACCAGGTTCCAAAAATGTCCGGGCAGATGCCCTTTCCAGAAGTTTCTCGGCACACCACATTCCAGTCACTATCCCAGAGCCGATTATTCCCCCTTCTGTAATCCATGCCGGGTTGACCCAAGATCTGAGTATCACACTTCAGAGATTCCAGAAATTAGCCCCTGATACTACTCCGGAGCGACGTCTCTTTGTTCCAGTCCATCTAAGGAAGGCGGTTATTGCAGAGGCGCATAACAGTAGGGTTGCAGGGCATCCTGGAATTTTCAAGACGTTAGAAATCCTTTCCCGTACAGTCTGGTGGCCATCTATGTCTGCTGACGTCAGGAGTCATATCCTCTCATGTGAGGTTTGTGCCAGAAACAAAGTTCCTAGGATCCGCCCAATAGGCCAGTTAGTTCCTTTGGCACCACCTGCAAAACCATGGACCCACTTGTCCATGGACTTTATAGTGGATCTACCACCTTCTGCAGGACACAATACCATTTGGGTCGTGGTAGACCGGTTCAGTAAGATGTCCCATTTCGTTCCCTTACCCAGACTGCCTACAGCTCGGGATTTGGCCGTCTTATTCATTCAACATATTTTCCGGCTCCATGGACTCCCTACTGACATAGTTTCCGATCGGGGTTCCCAGTTCATAGCGCAATTCTGGAGATCTTTCTGTACCCTCCTCGGAATCAAGGTTAGTTTATCATCCGCATATCACCCTCAGTCCAATGGGCAGACCGAAAGAGTTAACCAGTCCTTGGAAAAAGTTTTGCGATGCTACACGTCAGAGTTCCATGATAATTGGTCTTCCTTGTTACCCTGGGCAGAATTCGCCTGTAACAATTCCTGTCATTCATCTACTAAAACTTCTCCGTTTTTCTGCAATTATGGTTTTCACCCCAGATCTAACTCCCTGTATTCACTTAACCCAGTTGGTGTCCAGGAGATCCGTTCCACTGCAAGAGATCTCAGAGTTATCTGGAGGAAAGTACAGGCATCTCTGAAACAGGCTTCAGTTGTCGCAAAAATTTTTTCGGATCGCCACCGTACCATCTGCTCCTTCAAGGTGGGCCAGAGAGTGTGGCTGTCTACAAAAAACATTAAACTCAGACAGCCTTGCAAAAAGTTAGGTCCCAAGTTCATCGGCCCGTTCCTTATCATCAAGCAGGTTAATTCTGTTGCATTTAGGTTAAGAATTCCGGGCTCATTGAGAATTCCCAACACATTTCACTGTTCTCTGTTGAAGCCGGTATTATATCCTACTCAAATCCAGTCTTCAAATTTGCCTGAGAGAAAATCAAACAGATCACCAAGATACGTTGTTCAGAAGATCTTGGATTCCAAAAAAGTGCAAGGTCAGGTGCACTTCCTAGTGCAGTGGAGGAATCGTGGGTTAGAAGAACGGTCTTGGATCCCACGGAGACAACTCGATGCTCCTAAACAGTTGAAGGAGTTCTTTAAAAAATTTCCAAGGAAACCGGGATGTCGGGGTTCCTTAACCCCTCCTCAAGGGGGGGGTACTGTCACGAGCCGCGGCGGTACTCACAGCCGCCGCGGCTCGCTTCCTGTAGGTCCCAACGTCCCGGCCGTCACCATGACGACCGGGACGTCATTTCCTTCCAACTCCCGACCGTTGCCAAGGCAACGGTCGGACGCTTCCTCAGCGCCGTGTCCTGGCAGCCAGGCGCGCATGCGCTCTAGGGACAATCAGGCAGATTTAGCCTGTGGCTGAATTAGCAGGCATTAGCCTGCAGGTGTGGATTTCAGTGCTAAGCCCTGATTGGTCTTGCTAGGTGCTGGCAATTAGCCTACAAGTGTGGCCTTGTCTAGGGGCAGGTTCTGATTGGTTGTGGGTTGTATTTAAGGCAATGAGGTCTGCTGCCTCATTGCCGGTTATAGCTTCTGTGCTCCAGTCTGCTGACCTGCTTGCTCCAGTTCCTGTTCCTGTATCTACGTTTTGACTTCCCGTGTATGACCCTTGGCTTCGTATTTGACTTCGCTGGTGTTTCCTGTGACCCTGATCCTTGGCTCGTTTACCCGTTCTGCTACTTTGCCTGTGACCTCTGACCTCAGCTTGCTCATCGTTTCTGTTACCTGCTGCCTACCTTTTGACCTCTGCGTGGACCTGACTCTTCTTGCCTGGGTTCTCCCCAGCCGGTACACACTTCACGACCCTCTGTCAGTCTGCAGCCCAGTCTGTCCCCACCATCAGGGGCTCCAGTGAACACCTGACTGGCAGAGTAGACTCCGGGTTGTGTTGTGCCGGCTGGAGGGGTTCCTAACAGTGGGCACCTCGTTAAATTGTGTAGCAAGCAAGCTGGGAAATTCAAATTAAAGAACTTTAGCATAGCTGTAATAATCATAGTAGTGTCAAGAGAGCTTTGTACCCACAATGTGGGACTGAGCTGGAATCAGAGGCAGCACTAGATGAAAGGTGTAAGAAGAGTCTTTAATGTCAGTGATTATGTTTTGTGTTATAGTAACGCATTATGATGTGTTAGAACTTTACATAGTTTGGACTGAACAGTTTCATGCTTTTTTTCCATAACCCATTATTCTCATTCTAATGGATAATGTTTTGATAATTAATCAATAGGGAACTCAAATATAATTTTTAGCACAAGTTAATATATTGTTGCTTATGTACAGAGTGCTACATTATTCCGAATAATACTTTGGCAGACAGCCTGAAATATACATAGTGTGTTTGTTGGGACATTTTTCCTTTTAAGTGCATTTCATAGATCAAGTTTTATATTGTGGGAAACATCCCTGCCTGTGACTGTTATATATCTTTTAATAGCTTAGCTTTAGTCCTATAGCTAGATTACTGTTCTACTTGTTATTAAGGTTCAATATGTTATTATCCAGTCTCTTAAAGGCGCCATGCCCACTATGGGCCTAATGCTGAGTTGGACACATATAATTTACTCTCAAGAAAGACGTCTGTAATAAAATAAAAAAATAAAAAGTTGTCTGTAATAATAATGTGTTTACATCCATATGCTGATTGGTCGACTTCTCAAGATATGTTCAGCTCTGCTCCTGCAGCATATACGCCAGACTCACATCCGATATACATACACCCATATATATGTGCATACACACAACCAAGTCATAAGCGCAAGAAAAGTTTGTTAACTGTTGTTTTGATAGTGCAAAACACATTCACTGTCAAGTTTGATATAGTACAGCAGATATAATACTCAGTGTGAACAAATGAAAGCAACAAAACAATCTTTTAAAAATACGTCCACAAAATCTCATAATATATGCATGATCATTGCAGAAAGCACCTATCAGCGTCAGCTTCAGAGGTGAAATTGCAATCAGCCAATCAGAACCGGCAACCATCATCAGCATGTATTTGCACCTGCCCTGACGAGCTTTTGCAGGTGCAAAAGATACTGCTCTTGTCAGGCATATATGCATCTCTGTGCTGCCCTGCCACAGCTGCCTTTGCATAAATGTGAAACCCCTTTGGTACTGGTGTTGTGTGACCACTTACTTGGGTTGTCGAGTTGTTTTGTGACACCCTACTCGATGTTGCCTCCTTTTCTGCCTCGGCTAGGCATCTACAACCAGGAGGTACCCTGGATTTTATTATTATTATTAGTAGTGGTAGTAGTAGTAGTAGTAGTAGTAGTAGTAGTATTATCATTTATTTGTAAGGAGCCACAAGGTTTATGCAGCGCCGTACACAGTTCAAACAGTTGACCATACAGGGTAAAACAGTACAGAACAAAAACCAAGTAAACCAAGACTCCAAAAGCTCCAGGCATAGGAATTACAGAGGGGTTGGAGCAGAAGAAATGGAATAGAGACAGGAGGGAAGAGGGCCCAGCTCGTAAGAGCTTACATCCTAAAGGGAGAGCAAACAGACAGTAGGTACAAAGGGAGTCAGAAGAGGGGATCAAGCACAGGAGGAGCGAGTAAGGGCGGGTAAGAGAGAGGTGAAAAGAATGAGCATGGAGTGAGGATTATGTGGATGGCTGGTAGGCTTTGAGGAAGAGATTTGTATATATAGGTGTGGTGTGAAGGGGTTACTAGTGGCGGTGAAGTGCAATCTGAGTGCAATAAGAAATAAATATTGGGCGCCATGCCATTTTAATTTAAAACATGGAATAAACTTTATTGCAAATGCCTTCTTCTCCACAACATAAGCATAACAGTTACACTCATTGCTTAATGCTAAACTCCTCCAACACAGTTCTTTAGCAGATGTTAGATGCTACTCAGACACCTCACTGCTCATGTACTTATTTTTACTTTTTGGTCTTGACTATCTATTGGCTGAATATGCCATTATTCTTTCTGGTTTTAACTGGATTATACTAGGACATTATGCTCATTCTGTGGCCTTATGAGTTACAATATTGTACAAATATCTCATAATCACTGGCTGTGAACAGCATTACTCTGCTACTATTCTATCTTCTATCTTTAAGTAAGCCTATCATTATGCTGCCCTATAATAAAGACAGTGATTATGGTCATGTTAATATCAATTTTATTTTCGCCTGGCCCTCTGCAATACAGTAAGTGATCCCACACATTATTCCATTATTGCCAGAATGTGCAGAGGTGTGTTCCTTCATCACTCAGCATTTCATATTCCAGTTCAGTAATACAATCTGACAGCATAGGGCAGTAGTAGACAGACCAAGCTCTATCCGACTTGATCAAATATGCTACTGAGCTTCTGAGTGAAGCTGTTATGGAGCATGGTTCCTCCTCCTTCACCACCACCTCCTCTACGTTCTATTCTGCACTGATTATGTGGTAGGGTTAAAGTATCAAAATTCTGAGAGCAAAGAGAACGATTTAAGCAGTATCTTTATTTTTAGTAAAACCCCTTGGTCATGGCAGGTTAACTTTAATGTAAAATATGACAGAATAATTAAGCAGTGTGTACATATTGAGAAAAAAGTTTATTCAGCGGTTTAGTTCCAAGCTATTTAATTCACTCCAGAAAGTTTATACTTGCATTTGACGGTAGTATTTACATAACAGTCAGATTGTATAATGGGAATTTCAAGTAATTGATTTACATTTAAATGAGATGTCTTTGAAGCTCTATGGGTTAGAGCTGAAACCCAGTCTCCCATGTTGGATTCCTATCTAGTACAAGATGTCAAACACTTGACAAGTGACATCATCCTCTTTATCAAAATATGATGCAACAAATATAGCAAAGAAGTTCTTCTAAAGGAAAATCCCATTGTATTAAACGCCAATGGGCTGATTCCACCACACTGTTCTAAACCCTAAATACCTTAAAATAATGACTCACATAATGAACCTGAAATAAACCACACGGACACAGTAATAAATTTTGTCGAACTAAGGTTACAGTTTATTATTTAGTTATAAATTGTAGAAAATGGTGTCGACGAAAGCGGATGCAGGCAGGCTACTAGTCAAAACAAACTTTATCATAATACTTTAAAAGGGGGTGGCCAGCTGGCCCAAATACCCCGGCGCAAACCTGATGGCGTCAGAAAGACTCCACCCCCTCTGGCTTCACGGGTAGGCTTACTAAAACGATACCCAGGGCAGTTGCAAAGGTGACCCCCTAAAGAGACAGGATCAAAGGGAGGATGACTCCCGCGGCCAACCAAACTAACTGCGCCCTGTATTAACCACTGCCTACACCGCGTTCCCGCCTACTGTGTCTCAACTGAATGCAGAAAGAGAAGTATGGTTAGAACACATAACACGTACTACATAAACCCCATAAAACATAAAAAAGGGGTGGTAGGACAGGTGTTCCACGAGTAGAAAGAAGGAGCAACACCTCTTCACACAGGATCATCAGCATGTCTCCAGACTCCACCCCAGCCACCTCATTAGTCATGAAAAAAACTTAACAATTTAACCCTTTAGGGTAAACAGTCAGTGTGCCTAACACAAGCCAGGCGTTTAACTATGCTCTTCTCTATTCAGCCTTAGACTGAGACTTAAAGGACCAGTGACCATAAATGTAAAACATTTTCATTTAAATCCTCCCTCCCCGGAGGGTACAAATGGGCTCTCAGAATGAGAACTCTTTACATTTATATATTTAAGAGATGCCTATGATTGAATTATAGGAGGCATACAAAGCATTTAGAGATGAGTTTGTAATATATACAGGTTTAGAAGATGTTCCTCAATCTAGATATATCTAAAAATGAATGACTGTGGTTCAGTTGTATGCTGAAATTTTATTTACTGGCCTGAAAATCTTCACAATACATCATATTGATTTAAAGCATTGTTGGGTTTGTTTCAGATATACCGTAATGAAAAAGGTTTATTCCAAAGAATTTGAGACAGACAAAATATTTTTACATTCAACTAAGAATTGGAAGTAATTGAAAGTAAGTTCAGTGACTTAAGAAACTGCACTTTTTAAATTCAGACAAATGCTCTAAATGTACTTTTAGATTTTCTTTTTTCTGTTAAAGTACCACCAGCACTATAATGAGATGCGGACCATTAAACCACTTCAGTTAGGCAGATGGTTACTTTACAAAGCATCCACTGATGGGGAATTTATGCAAAAATGACTGTGCTGGGGAATCAATGAACAGATCAGTTTACAACAGCTATCTTACACATCTAGTATATGCCGGCTTTCCTGATTAGACTCTAACTCCGTGATACAATAACAGTACCTTTTTAATTAAATCAGACTTGCATAATGCAATATGTGCTCACTATCACTAATGAATGTAGTATACAATAACAAATAATGAATAACACGTGCACACATTCACTTTCCAATTCTACCTCTGCATAAGACTGTGTACCTGAGAGATATTATACTTAAATCAGTTTGGATGCTATAAATTGGCTAAACCTTGGTGTTCTAGTGTAATCACACAAAACATTGATGTTCTCCTGAATCTTCTGTGGATAATTTTAAATAATCTCGTAGACTGTTTATTAATGTGGTCTTGAAAACAAAAAGTTTTAGAAGTGTTCCACTTACTTGCTGCAATTGGCACATCAGCTCCTACAGAATAGACACAGCACATCCCACAAATACTTAATGTGTCAAAGATGGGACAGGCTATTAATAGAGTTATAATGTTTCTCCAGCAGTACTTCTGACTGAGGCCCTGCATACAGGGACATAGGCTTCAAGGTTATCTTTTAGGAAGCGGGGATTTAAAATATATATTGTCGTGAACATAGAACTTACAGTTATTTATTAGGGTTAACCAATCACATAATTGTGGTGAATAGGGCCTAAATCATTACTGCAGTGTTTATTTGACATATCAACTGAATCCATTGATAAATTGAGCTACTATGGTGTAAAATGTGAAGTCTGAAGGACTGTTGTATGCTTATTTGGTGGCTCTACGCATCTCAGTATTAGAAGATAGCAGTGTCACCTGTAGCAGCTACAAAGGTCTCTGCGGTGAGCTATATCCTGACACAAGTTAGTTTTTTGGACACCTGAATAGACTTTGTGGAGCCATTCACAGCTTGACATCCTTGCAGACCAAGGCAGCATTTAAAGGCTGCCTATACAGATATATAGAAATATTAACTTCAAGTAAAATGTCTTCATATTTCATATTTTGGGAAATCTGTGTGCAATTCCATACTGAGGAGCAGAAATCACACCAGGGTTCTGAATAACAGGTACTAGTGGTATCAGGGAACAGCTATAATCACATGTCTTTGGGAAAGGTATGTCACATTGTCATAATTCCATCATATTTGGTATTTAAATGTGTGGGAGATTATGACCGGTTTATTGAAGGGGGAGTTATGTCTCTGGGATATATCTGTAAGAGTTACCAAAGGTCAAAACTTTTGGAATATTTGTGAGCAAACTATATATATGACACCCCATGGACATCCCTGCCCCTATTAGCATTAACACTGCCTCTGTGAAGGCCATTCCATTTCATTTCATTTAAAAAGGCAAATTGTCAGTCTTTTGGGAAAATCCACATTGATAAGCTGTCCATCTTCCAAGCCAATTTCCCATGGCACAGAATATACAACTCATGTAAGTTATACTCTGAATGTAATCTCTTTTATTTGAAACTGTTTTGTTTGTGTATGTTATGTCAATTCTTTATTAATTGTTTTTTATATCTGAATGCCCTGTACCATTGTATATTATATCTATAAATTTAATAAGTGTCATCCTTAATACTCAAACGAATCCATTAGCCTGTTAAGAAGAATATAGTTAGACCAAGTTAACTATTTGAATGCCAGTGTGTGATTTGCTAATATATTTGACTACCAAGCCTAGTGTGTGCTTGCATTTAAATTTGTGTAACAATCTGGAAGTGTGACGAGTTAACCCTTTGATTGCTGGTGTGGGCTCTGCTAACCTGTGGGTAGCCAGAAACTTGTGTGCCAGTGTGGGACAGTATATTTGGGCCCTATTGTCAGTATTCAATAAGTGGTGGCAAACCTGAACTGTGTGTGTGGGGGGGGGAGGAGGGTGAGAGCGCTGTTGTAGGGCGATTCAGCAGGTCTATAACCTGTGTGACAGGTAGAGAGAGACTGAATACTGGAATCGTGTGTTACCTCATACAGTAAACACCCAAAGTCACGGAAGATATATATTTATCTTGTATAAAAAGTTTCCATGTTTATTGTAGCAGCTATGCTTTGCCTAATATGATTTTATTTTTATTTAGTTTGAAATTGATAACTTTTTTTTGTATAATTTTTAGGAAGAAATCTATAATATAATTTTGAGTCAAAGAACGTTTAAAATACTTTATACATATATATGCAGTAGTCAAATGTGTACAATACAAAGAAAAATGATTTAGGTAAAATAAATTGAAACGTTATACCACCTTGGTCAAAGATTATAATTTACACAATATAGAGAACCTTCCAGTAACCCCTACACAATACAGAGAGCCTTCCCTGGACCCCTGCACAATACAAAGAGCCTTCCTGGGACCCCTGCACAATAAAGAGAGACGTCCTCTGACCCCTACACAATGCAAAAAGCTTTCCTCTGCCCCTGCACATTACAGAGAGCCTTTCTATGATTCCTGCACAATACAGCAAGCCCTCCTGTGACCCCTGCACAATATATGAAACCTTAAAATGACCCCTGCACAATACAGAGAGACTTCCATGGATCCCTGCACAATATAGAGAGCATTCTAGTGATCCCTTGCACAATACAAAGATGTTTTCTGTGATGCCTGCAAAATAAAGAGAGACCCTTTTAGTGACCCACTACACAATACAATTAGCCATCTAGTGAGTAAGAGGGGGTGGCTGTTACATAGAGAGGGAGAAAGATGCTGTCACATGTGGAGGAGAGGTATGGTGAGGTGGGGAGGCTGTTATATTTCCAGTAATTCACAAAGAGGGTTCATTAACCATAACTGTTTTTTAAAGAGCAGGTAGAAAACAAAATACAGCTAAAGTAATGCTTTCATAGTTTTCCTTTTAGCTACCTACAACACAAAGGGAAGGCGATTGAGGCTTTTGTATGAAAAAGCGAGGGTGAGAGAAGTTGTAATATGCAGAGAGAGGGAGAGACTGTCACATGCCAGGCAAAACAGAAGTATAAGCTGTCACATGGGAAGGGATGATTGACACAAATAGGGAGGCTGCCACGTGCATAAAGGAGAAACAGAGAGGAAGCTGTCACATGTGGAGACAGGGAGCAATAAATCAGATTGATCCACATAACATATTCAATCTAGGTAAGCTGCAGGCCCGTCTGAACTGAGTCCATATAGTTTTCTGGCCTACCAAGTCTACCATGAAAACACTCAGTGAGGTCTATGGCTAATCCGTCCCTGTTTGCAAGTATGGTTTTCAATAATTTTGATATAAGTGACTTGTCAAGATCAAGAAGGCAATAATTTGTCTTACATATATCTTTGTCATCCTCATTATTGTTATTTGTGAAGCGACTAAAACCTCTGTAGAGTAGAACAGTTAATATAATAAAGGAGACCAAATACAAATCATACATAAAAACAGAACAAGTACATTAAAGTTGTTCGAAGGAGACGTAAGATGGAAGGGGCCCTGCTAATGAGAGCTGGTTTAGAGAGAGATGGCAATGCTGAGACAATAGATGCATAAAGAGTAGTAGAAGGTGGTGTAGGATAGGCTATAGTAAAGAGATGGGTTTTGACACTTGAAAATTTAAATTTGGGGGAAAGTCTGGTTAGGCACGGTAGGGAGTTCTACAATTCAGCAGCATCACAAGAGAAGTCTTGAAGGCGGTTAACAGTGTGGATCTGAGGGGAAGGTAAGAAACAGATCTAAAGGAGTGAGATCTTGTAATAGATAAGAGGTGTTGAAGTTCCTTTTTTAAAGTTCTTTAAATACAAGATGGGTTTGAGTTACTGAAGGAGACATTTTTAATTTATTTTAGTAGTCTCTTGACCTCCTCTCTTCACAACCAGGAGGTATATTAGCTGTCCTTTCGCTCATTGACTTTCAACCTTAATACACCCACTCTTTTTTATTCTTTGTAGGTCACAGGCAGATATCTCCTTCAATTACACTGGCCTGATGTTTGCACCAGGGACCACATTTGGCTGCACTCTGATGGCTGTGTCATTATTGATGGGAGGAAAACTCATAGGTTTTCTCTCTTTTGTATTATTTACTTGCTTTAAGGGAAGGATAATGCTGCTGCCTAGCACCAGTGTCCTCTTTATTTAACATCAATTCAGGAAGTGTGTTGAGTATGGTACTTACACTTATATAGTCACTGCTCTGTCTCTTCTATGGTATATCAAATTTATTTGGCATTTTCTTACGCAACATCATTTTTGTTTATTTGTAAGGCACCACAAAACTCTGCAGCTCTGGACAGTCAGACAGTTAAAGAGTAACAAACCATACGAAATACAAATCGTACATAAAACAAACAGTACATACAAAGTTTACGAAAGAAGGGCAGACATGTGAGACAGGGTAGAAAGGACCCTGCTCTTGAGAGCTTAGAGTCTTGGGGCTAGATTTACTAAACTACGGGTTTGAAAAAGTGGAGATGTTTCCTATAGCAACCATCAGATTCTAGTTATCATTTTTTAGCACATTCTACAAAATGACAGCTAGAATCTGATTGGTTGCTATAGGCAACATCTTCACTTTTTCAAACCCGCAATTTAGTAAATATATCTCTAGGTGGAACTCACAGCTGAAAAACTGATAAGTGTGCATGAATGCTAGAGAAACAAATTTTGCAATTTGCTTCCCATATTTTAATTTGCCAGCCATTTTATTGGAGATCATATTATATTAGATGGTCTATATTTGACTGCAACAAAATATCTCCTGTAGTTGCAATGTAGTTTGCAAACATTGAGTTTTCCTCTTCTTTTAAAGCAGCACAGAACCAGTGAATCAGATATTATTCTTCTTATTTTTCATTTCATTTTATTTTTCTTCAACCCTTCGTCACAAAGTTCAAGATGTACTAACCTGTTGACCAGTAATCAGTTGACCATAAGACACGGCTGATCAGTTTAAAGACTTTTTCAAGGACCGATCTTCAACAGCTTGAAGATTTGGTACCTATTTGGCATATCAGGAACAACCTCAATACATATTAATATAACATATCCACTATAAAATGAATATATATATTAGAGATGGGCGAGTCCGGTTCTCCGAGAACCGAACCCACCCGAACTTTGGGTATCCGAGTACCGAGCTGAGCAGCTCGGTACTCTCCCGCCCGTTCCGAATCCAAATCGAGGCCGAACATCATCGTGACGTCGTCGGATCTCGGGGCTCGGTTCTCGCGATACTTCAACTTTATAAATACACGCCTCCACAGCAATCCATCGCCATTTGACAGAGGGAGAGAGCAGGGTGTAGTCATAGGCTAATTAGAGCAGGGACAGAGAATACAATATTGTTCTTGCAATTGCTCTAACCAAAATCTCTAGTGCAGAGAGGAGGATAGAGGTTTATTATTTTTTCTTAATATTTGGCACTCCCCAGCGCTTTTGGGGTGTCCCCCATAATTGTGCATAAATATTTCTGGCTGTCAAAAGTCATATCTGTCAGCAGTATCTACCAAATAATTTTTAGCACTCCTCAGTGCTTTTGGGGTGTCCTCCCTAATTGTGCATTAATATTTCTGGCTGTCAAAAGTCATAACTGTCAGCAGTATCTACTAAATCATTTTTAGCACTCCCTAGTGGTTTGCGCTCAGAATGGATTCAAAGCAGTCCACATATGATCTGAATGAGCAACCAGGTTCTGTCACCAGTCCTGATGTTAGTGTTCCCAGTACGTCATCTGGCCAAGGCGATTTCAAACAACAGAGTGTTTTCAAATTAGTGCAAAAAACAAAAACCAAAAAAAAATTTACTGTATTGAAGCGAAAAAGAAGTGTAACTGAGCAAAAGTTAAGTGACGATAAAAAAAAAATTGCAAGCATGCCATTCTACACACGCAGTGGCAAAGAGAGAATGAGGCCTTCACCTTTGGGTATTAGTGGCAGATCCCAAAAAGTTACCCAGCCTACAATTGGTGCACAACTACTGTTACGCGTCAAAGCCGAGCTGCAAGATAACAGTGAGGCATTACAGGAGAATATTTGCTCTGATTCACAAATGACAACAATCCCTGTGGAGAGTCCATCCAACAGTGGGATGTCTAATCGTGAGCATTCTGCTGATGTGTGCCTTAATAGCCCGAGTGTAGCCGGTGATACCCAAATTGAGGATGCCACTTTGGAATTAGAAGAGGGTGAGGGGGAGATTTGTGTATGCGACGAGGGCGCTAATGATGATGATAATGATTATGATGCAGACAGATACCAAATTGCCTTTCTCAATTTCTATTTATATTCTAGATTATATAACGGCTGAATAGGTTTCTATTTTACTCCTATTGGAGAGAGGATCTGATGCAGACAGATACCAAACTGCCTTTGTTCATTTCAATTTATATTGTACAGTATATAACGGCTGAATTTATTAGTATTTTATACAAGTGGAGGGGGGCCTAGAGAGACAGAAACCCAACTGGCTTTCTCCATGTCAATTAATATTGTACAGTCTATAATGGCTGAATTTTTTGGTATTTTATACAAGTGGAGGGGGGCCTAGAGAGACAGAAACCAAACTGGCTTTTTCCATATCTTTACATATTTAACTATAAGTGTAGGGTGTAATATACATTCAAAGACGATGGCTGCATTGCCAATATGCATAGATGGAGAGGAAGACAATCTGTTTTGTGTGTAGAATAGGCCTACCAACGAAGAATTAAACTGGTTTTTTGGATGATTTATTACCTCAACAATTAGATTACTTGTCTCTAAAACAGTTGGAGCACTAAATTGGGTTAATTTAGGCCCAAAAACATGGATTTTCCAAAAAAAATAGCAAAACAAAACCAAACAAAACCAAAACCAAAACCAAAACACGCAATGGCGGTTTTGCAAAACCAAAACCAAAACACGACGGTAATCCAGATCCAAAACCGAATCCAAAACCAAAACACAGGGGTCAGTGACCATCTCTAATATATATATAAACCTACTTAAATTTGCAGACATAAACCCAGATAAAGAACTCAGATGAATATTTCATAGTAGTTATTCTGACATAGTCCCACCATTTAAAACAGACACAAAAATAAAATATATATCTATATAAAAATAATGCATATTAAATTTACACTCTTTACTAATTTCATAGTTATGTAACAAGGACATAAAACTGTCAATTTGAGACATTTGTATGCACTGATTTGTGACACGGCAGAGGTCTTATAGCCAGAAGTATTTGTAGACCCCTCTGGAGTAACAGAATAACATGTTCCAGATCATGAAAGATTTAGTAAAAGGCTGGAGTTGGTGCAACAAGTCTGAATATTTAATTGTGTGGGTCTGTACTTTAAAGTAGCATGTGATCTTCTCTAATGACTAGAGAGGAACACTGTATGCTGTATAGACAGCTCTTGATTTGTTTGTACTGTCCCAACGGGTACGTGACAAATCAGCTGCAGCTTGTTCCTCCACTAGCAGCCAACATGCAGGAAAAAAAGGCCTTATGAGGTTTTTTTGTGGCTGCCCAGGAGAAAACAGAGAGAGTACAGATCAGACCCAGGTGCACCGCAGTAAGCCAAGCAGAAGAGAACAGTTTGTTAATGGGGGTTTGAATAATTCACATCACATACACTGATGGTAGGCTTTAAATACAGTCAGGGGATCAGCATATTTATTCTTTAAATAGCAAGGCATGATTTGCTTGGAAAATTCATTAACTTTTGCATTGACTTGGGTTACAATAAAATGTGACACTTTATTCTAGAGAAAACTGCCATGATGTCCTATGTGCAATGATTAGAGTATCATATCCATTACAAATCTATAACACTAAAGGGAGCTACCATCTGTCCTGTAAAATTGTGTTCAATACCAACGAGCAAGCTGGGCAGATATATTTAGTTCTACCATGTTATCGCAATATGTTTAGTTTGATATTGTTGTTACTATATTTAAGTAAGTTTATTGTGTCACATTTATTTACACGTTTTCTTATGATTACACTTAATTTACTTACTGTGAGATATTTGATCATTAGTTATATTTTGACAAACATGTTCTAACCTAAAGGACTGCCACCTATCTGCCATTGTAATTTCAAGGGTGGTAGTTAAAAAAGAGAAATAGATTTTAGGTTATTTTAGTTTTTACCTTTTTATAGCTATATATTTATATTGTCAATTTTAGGCACATATGCACAGGTGAAATGTCCCTCTGAACACGTCTAATTACAAAAACAAAATACACATGGGAACCTGCAACATATTGCTACGTGCCCTGGAGAATTCGATTTGTCAAACAGACCTGGGAGGTAGCAGAATTCAAATTACACTTTTTTCTTCATCCTGCTTATTCCCTAAGAAGCACAGGTACACAGGTCCCTACTGAATAGCCTTTGCTGAACCTGCTTTATTTACAACAAGAGGGCAAAACAGTGCTCCCTTCCAAGATGGCATCTTCTAAACAGCGAAAGGTCTGCTAGCTTATGGTTTCTGAGGTATACACTGTCATTTACTTCATCATGACATCTCTTAAATGGTTTAGACACTGGTCAGTCAGTGACAGTGAGATTATTTTACCTCAGATAATATGATATAATCTGTATAAAATTGTGTTGTGTAAGTGTTTCTTTTACAAAGTTCATTCAGCCTTCTGGTGGTGCATTAGCATTTTTTAACGATAGTAAAAATGCAAGTGAAACGGCATGTCAAACACAAACGCATGTGACATGCTTTTACTGCTAGCATTTTGACTAGCGTTTGGAATTCACTCTAGGCTTTCACAGTGTGTTTTACCTGTGGTAAAGATGCGCTATGGGAACCATAAGACATATGACATACTACCACAATGCTAATGACAGAGGTAGTGGTCTGGTGCTAGAAATAATGGTAAAACACATTTAATTAACACCAATGGGTACGAGTCCTAAAGTGCACTTACCAAATTTTTAAAGTGAATATAAATGTGGGGGCACATTTCACCAGTATACAAGTATGCGATTACACACGGCAATGTCTATGAGGTAATTTTTCTTTCAAAATAAATTGCTATATGGTTAGTTAATAAATAACATACAATTCATATTGGGAATGACGTCTTATAAGGATCTTCCCAATCTTGTCTTCTAAAAAGTAACACACAGAGGGTTGATGCAGAGTTAGCTGCTATTACGCCCCAAATGGCAGGTGCAATTTGTGTTCATTAATGAAGCTGTAATTGCGACCATATGGAAAGCGGCAACCGTCTTAGCATGCTGCATTTCTGGTCATCTACATTAGCATATGCGCCTGGTTTATGCATACATCACACACACTTATGTCCACTTCAGCCCATGATTTTAACCATTTATTTTATTTGCAACAAACTGCATTTCCGATAAGGCATCAATAAAATGGCTAAAACCTCTCTAATATACCAGGAACAAGCAAACAAAAGCATTAGATATGCCCAAGTGACAAAGTAATCACCAATCAGCCTAAATGGATCATTCGCAACCAGTCAATCAGCGGATGTCATCATCATCATCACTTACTGCACACACACATTCTGTACTGTTATGATGCCCCCTTCCAACCTACCCAGGCACAAGCAGATGTGAGTGGCAGGAACACGCAAATTTGCATGGACGAGAATGTATGCGCCCACTTTTCTGGTCATGCGCAGAGTGACTTGGCACAAGATACACTACAGAAACTGAAGTAGTACTCACTCTGTATCAGTGCCATATCCTTCTCACACCTGTTCATCATTAATTGGCTTAGATGCTGTTAATATGTGGTACCACATTTGTGTTAAACTAATAATACACAATTTCAGAATGACACTTGGTGCTTAAAATAAAGTGGGAGCACATAACCTTAAGAATAGGAAGTTGCTATGTATCTTTTGCATATTGGATACATGAATTCCATTTCCTATTTGTTAGATGTGTTTTCAAGTAATTGTATACATCAGATTACATTATTAACTCCCGCACTGCATGAATTTCTGATGTGGAGTGCATGCAACGTTACCAAATAATAATGCTAATAATAATAATAATAATAATAATAATAATAATATAATAACAACAAATAATAATAATTATACTAATACAAAACCCACCCCTAATTTGTGAATCCCACTTATTCCTCACCAAAGTCAGAATTAATGATGCTATAAAAGTTAAATTGTTAAAATCAGAAACGGGTTTTGTCAGATTGGTGCACAAAGAGTTATAGTTTTTGAAAAAAATATTTCTAATTTAAGTTGCCACTGTTTTTATTTGATTTCCCTTACCTCTAATTAAACCTTGACCTTTTAAGGATAAGGTTTTCTATGTTTCTGTTTACCTGAATATATTCCCCTATGTTTTACTAATTCCCTGGAGTATATGCTTTTTAACACTATAAAATACCAGGAATCAAGGGGCAATGTTTGAATGCCCTTGGACATGTTTTATTTACAGTTCCAGAAAACATTCTATATGTGAAAGAATTCCATAGTATAATAATTATATGCAAAATAATAGAAGGCTTTACAATAGCTGAACATTTGGTACATCTAGTTATGTTTAATTATGTTATTGTAATACATAATACTGACATTAACACTGCTGACTGGAATATGAATTGAGACAGTACCTATGGGTATATTCCCAATCAGAGCTTCTCAAATAATTAAAAATTTGTTCAAATTTGTCCAGTTTAAGAGCAGCCTCAATCTTGTTTGTAATACAGTCGGCCGGTTTGATCTGGTACTGTGGCTGCTATATTTTGAATGCCGAACCTCAAACTGGTATTTGAGGTTAAAAGTACACAGTTCTTAAGGACATTACAATAAACTATAATGTATTTTTGAGCTTAAATAGCTGTATTTTGAAGTATTTTTTATAGTGTTTTTAATTATAACATCGAACATTTTTGTGTTTTATTATTTATTTATTTATTCCATTTTATTAGCAAACTCTGGAAGTAATTTTCAGCCAGGATAGTGTATATAATAGAAAGTACCTCAGCGCTAGAACATTGAAATGTATAATGTGTTTAATGGTACACAACAGGAAAACGTGGTCTAGCCAGACCCATACAGTAAATGACAATCAGGGAAAATACATATGATCACGTAGTGAACGGAGTCACAATAAGCGCCATAGCAATGAATAGCATGAGTGTCAATAATGTCAATGACCGGTGTACACAGCCGAATAGTTCTGGAGGATTTACAATCCTCCTCTGGAAGGAAATCCTCCCCTAGGTGCAGATAAATCCTATAATAAATGCTGATGAAGCCCGCCCAGTGCGGGGGAAACGCGTTGGATTATTCTACACATTACTACTGTGACCAGCCCAACTTTCGGCAATTATTGGTCCCACACTAGAACTGAGATCGGAGTTCCTTGTCCGCTAATACCACACTGAGCATTTTTCGTGGATTTGCAGCACTGCAATACACTGTCCGAGTGTACATCCACAATAAACAGCTGGGACGCCAGCGATGCTCTGCGTATACACGCACTGAAGGAATCCAGTCTACCAGCACTTCACTGTTCATATACATACCGGAGAGGACTTCTCTGTATCAGGAGCTGATTGCTTCATGGCAAAAGTAAGTCCACAGTCGTCTCACATATGTGAATCCAGCCGACTGAGCTGGTTGCCGAAACTGATATTATTTACTTATTGTGGTTATACGAACTGCTTACTACATTTGCATTTATTATAGGATTTATCTGCACCTAGGGGAGGATTTCCTTCCAGAGGAGGATTGTAAATACTCCAGAACTATTCGGCTGTGTACACCGGTCATTGACATTATTGACACTCATGCTATTCATTGCTATGGCGCTTATTGTGACTCCGTTCACTACGTGATCATATGTATTTTCCCTGATTGTCATTTGCTGTATGGGTCTGGCTAGACCACGTTTTCCTGTTGTGTACCATTAAACACATTATACATTTCAATGTTGTAGCGCCGAGGTACTTTCTATTATATCCTATTTGTCTAGGGATAGGGGTTCTCTATTTCCCTCTGGCTGCTTACATATCAAATTTGTGTTGCCCTATACTTTCTACTTATAGGATAGTGTATATGTCACAAAAAAGCTACTAAGGACATCATATAATGGATTCTGCAGTGGTTAAACCTGCTTTTATAATACCTGTGTGTATGATTTTACACAACAAAACAGTGTATTTTGTACATAGTGTTGGATAGCCATAATTTGCGTGGTATCAAGCACTAAACTGCTAAAACTGGATTTAATTTTTATGGAAAGATATATGTTGAAAAAGGAGTCAATAAGCTTTACAGGGTGTTGCAAGGCCTTTAAACCATGCAAACCCCCCTGAAGGTGGTGTTATCTAGAGTTAACCCACCATTTTTAGTGTAATGCTGTTTGTGTTGTCTAGACACTTAATAGAACGCATTCACAAATGTTTGCACAGGCAATTAAATACATTTCAAACACAAAATCTTGAAACATGACATAAAGACAACTCCGATGCTCCGTCCCTTCCCTTGATGAGTTGCATAATAGCAATGTGAGTGAGTGAATATACAGTACATGAAGCGAAAACAGGAAATGTTAAAATGAATGAGCTGAAGTCTAAATGTAATAGTAGGACATGCTTGAATAGACTCCTGCAAATCATACACATTTCATTGCCAGAAAAAAAGTATTCAATGACTGTGCTAAGCATCTAAACTGAGGAAACAAGAAATTGCACTTTAATGTATTATTCTATTCATTTGTGATGGTAAATTATATTTTGTGCTAATTTATTGTTGTCTCACAACCTGACTCCATACTCAAGCACCATCTAGCAAATTCTGGGTTCCTTTCTAGTATAACAACTGGGGTGTAGCTCAGTAAAACTCTGTCCATGATTTGAAAGGTACATATAAATAGGGTAACTAATTAATCACAAAATATGCAAATGTCCCATACATTTAATTTTGCACAAGTAGACTCAGCACCGCTGGGTGCCTCAACCTGGAGGGGTGTTATACCTTGTGGTTAGGGGCGTTGCATGCTTTCTGATTTTCTTCTTAATGCAGTGCCTCAGCCTGAGCAAATCTCTCTCTCTTCAGGACGTAGGTCCTACCAGGGGTTGACTCATTTATTAGAGAAAATATGACATATTGGCTTGATTTAATCTCCGTGCAATAGTGATGGTAAAGGTGTAGAGTAGTTTAACTCTAAAATAATAAGTGGAAGAATATGGGTAAATATGAATAGAAGTAAAATAATGTTAGCTGAACAACACAGGACAACATAAATATTACAATACAGTCAGAATGAAATAAGATGATGTAATGCTTAAAGATGATTGGCAATATCATGCACAGTACAACAGAAGAACAATGACAATACACATTTAATTTTACAGCAATGCAGAAATAGCTATGCAGTGTGATTGAAACACTGTAATTGACCCTCTAAACATGGTAGTGTACCTGGCTCATGAATAAGAGAGCATGGCAGAATATTATTATTATTATTAATTTTTATTTATAGGGCACCACAAAGTGTCCATAGCACTGTACAGGGACAAACAATAACATAGTACAAGGTGAGATAGCACGGTACAAATAACAATAAGCACAGTAACTCAGGAAGCTCAAAGCACAGCTAGACAGCGAGGCAGGGAGGGTGGGGGAGAGGGATAATCCGCATATGCTGGTAGCCTGAGCCCAAATAGGGAGGGCGCAGACGACAGGTAAGAGCCACAGAGGGGTGCTGAGAAAAGCGAGAGGGGTAGAAGGGCAGAAGGTCCTAGAGGAGGAGGGCTGAGTAGCTGGAGAGCATAGTTAGAAGTGGTGGAAACAGGAGGAGACATGGCCCTGCTCAAAGGAGTGTATAATCTAAGGGGAGGGATAGACAGAGAGACACAAAGGTGAGAGGGAGAGAAGGGGGAACGGAGTCTGAATCAAGGAAGGGGGAAGAAGGGGGAGAAGTAGACGACAAGGTGGATAGTTAAGCGGGAAACTGGAAGGCTTTTAAGAAAAGGTGGGTTTTCAAAGCTCGCTTGAAATTGGACAGATCGGGGGATGTTCTGATGGAGCGTGGGAGCTTGTTCCAGTGGAGGAGGGCAGCGCGGGAGAAGTCTTGGATACACGCGTGGGAGGAGGTAATCAGAGGGGAAGAGAGGCGATGGTCGTTGCCGGTCGCAGAGGGCGGGATGGAGTGTGAATATGAGGTTGGAGATGTAGGGAGCAGTGGAGTTGGTGAGGGCCATGTATGTGAGTGTGAGGTGCTTGAACAGAATTCTGTAGGGGAAGGGGAGCCAGTGAAGGGCTTGGTAGAGGGAGAGAGGGAGGGAGAGAGAAAGGAAGATGAGCCTGGCGGCTGCTTTAAGTACAGAATGAAGGGGAGCGAGATGAGAGTGGGGGAGGCCGGTAAGGAGAAGGTTGCAGTAGTCCAAACGGGAGATAATCAGAGAGTGGATAAGAGATTTGGTGGCATCTTGGGAGAGGAAGGGCCGAATGCGTATGATTTTGCGTAACTGGAAGCACCAGGATTTGGCAAGAGAGGGAATGTGAGGGGCAAAAGAAGTGAGAGGATGACACGAGGCAGTGAAGTTGGGGAACAGGGGAGATAGAGGATTTGTCGACAGTGATAAAGAGGTCGGAAGGGGAGGATGTTTGAGAAGGAGGAAAGACAATGAGTTTGGTTTTAGCAGGATTGAGTTTAAGAAATCTAGAGGACATCAAGGAGGAGATGGCAGAGAGGCAGGCGGACACCCTTGAGAGGAGGGAGGGAGAGAGATCAGGAGATGATAGTTAGAGTTGAGTGTCGTCAGCATAAAGGTGGTACTTGAGGACGAAGGAGCTGATGAGTTCATCCAGGGAAGAGGTGTATAGTGAAAAGAGTAAGGGTCCAAGAACAGAGCCCTGTGGGACCCCAACTGGAAGGGGGGAGAGAGACCCAGAGGTGGTTACAGAGAAGAAACGGTTGGCAAGGTAAGAGGTGAACCAGGACAGGGCGGAACTGGAGAGGCCAATGGACTGGAGAGTGTGAAGCAGAAGGGGGTGATCAACGTTGTCGAAGGCCTCTGAGAGGTCCAGGAGAATGAGAAGGGAGAAGTGGCCCCTGGCTTTAGCAGAGAGGAGATCGTTGGTAACTTTAGCCAGGGCAGTTTCAGTGGAGTGGAGGGAGTGTAAACCAGACTGGAGAGGATCAAGAGGGAGTGTTCAGAAAGGTAATTGGTGAGGTGGTTGCAGACGAGCCCCTCAAGTATTTTGGAAGCAAAGAGGAGAAGAAAAATGAGGGGATAGTTAGAGTGAGAAGTGGGGTCAAGATTAGGTTTCCTTAGAATTGGTTATACAAGAGCATGTTTAAAAGAAGAGGGGAAGATGCCAGAAGAGAGGGACAAATTAAAGAGGTGAGCAAGGTGGGAGCAGGTGGGGGAAAGGGAGCAAAAGAGCAAAATAGGATAGGATCCAGGAGACAGGTAGAAGGGGAGGATGAAATGAAAGAGTGGACTTTTTCACTCGTGGTGGGACAGAAGGAGTAAGGAGTTGGTGGCTAGGGAGAGAGGACGGTTGAGTGGGGGGGCGGACCAGTGAGTGGAGGAGGAGATTTCAATTCGGATGGCCTTGATTTTAAAGGATAAAAAGGAGGCAAAGTCGGTGGCAGTTAGGGAGGAAGGGAGGGGGACAGGAGAGTGTTGAAGGTGGCGAAGAGGCGGCAGGGGTTAGAGGACTCGGAAGAGAAGAGGGATTTAAAGAAAGATTGTTTTCGCGAATGAGAGAGCAGAACTGTAGGATGAGAGGATGAACTTAAAGTGGAGGAAATCAGCCAGGGAGTGGGATTTTCTCCAGTGGTGTTCAGCGGTACGGGTGCATTTTTGGAGGAAGCGGTTAAATTTGTAGTGCCAGGATTGGGGTTTGGAGCAGCAAGGGTGGATAGAGTGGGGGGGGGGGGGTGGGTGACCGCATCAAGAGCAGAGGTGAGGGTGTGGTTGTAGAGAGAGACCGCCAGGTTGGGGCAGACCTGGGAGGAAAGGGCAGCAAGGAGAGTTTCGAGAGAAGAGGACAGAGTAGCTGGATCAAGGGCGTCAAGGTTGCGTCTAGACTGAGTAGGTTTGGGCATGGGGAGGGGTGCAGGAGTAGAGGAGAGAGAGAAAGAGAGGAGATAGTGGTCAGATAGAGGAAAGGGAGAAATAGAGAAGTCAGTGAGACTACATAGGTAAGAGAAGACAAGGTCAAGGGAGTGACCAAGGCAATGGGTAGAGGAAGAGGTTCATTGAGTATGGCCAAGGGAGGAAGAAAGAGTGAGTAGTTTAATGGAAGCAGGGTCGGCGGGGTTGTCAATAGAGAAGTTGAAGTCGCCGAGGATGATGGAGAGGAGGTCAGAGGAGAGGTGGTGGGGAAGCCAGGCAGCAAAGTTGTCAAGAAAAAGAGAGATGGGACCATGGGGACGGTAGATGACAGTGACACGGAGATGTATGGAGTAGAAGAGACGGATAGAATGGGCTTCAAAAGAGAAGGAGAGGGAGGGTTCAAGGGGGATGACTCCAAAAGTACAGGTGGAGGATAGGAGGAAGCACACTCCACCGCATGGACAGGCTCCAGGTCTGGCGGAGTGGGTGAAGGGGAGTCCACCATAGGAGAGAGCGGCAGGGGAGGCAGTTTCGAATTTGGAGAGCCAGGTTCCCCTAATGGAAAGAAGGTTAAAAGAGTTGGCTAAAACGAGGTCATGGATAGCGGTCAGTTTGTTGCGGATGGGTCTAGCATTCCAGAGAGCACAGGAGAAAGAGAGGGAGGAAAGAGATGAGATGGGAATAAGGTTGGCAAGGTGAGCAGTGCGCTGGGGAGTGCAGGGAGTAGAGGATGAGGTGGGGCGCGGGGAGAGTATGCGTATGGCACGTGAACGGGGAGGCATAGTGAGGGGAGAGAGACGCGGAGGTGGAGCGGAAGAAGAAGGGGGGACAGAAAGAAGTATAGAACTAGATGTAAGGGCTGAAGGGAAGTGGAGAGAAAGAGGGAAGGTGTCAGAGGGGAGAAGGGCAGAATAGAGAGAGGTGGCAGGAGGTAGGGTGACTGAGTGAGGAGGCTGAATGGAGCGAGATGAGAGGATACAAGGAGGACAGAGGAAAATGAGAAGCATCAGAAGACAGAGAGACGGCCGCAGAGAACGGG
Source organism: Mixophyes fleayi (assembly GCF_038048845.1). Classification (NCBI taxonomy): domain Eukaryota; kingdom Metazoa; phylum Chordata; class Amphibia; order Anura; family Limnodynastidae; genus Mixophyes; species Mixophyes fleayi. The sequence goes on along the minus strand of NC_134404.1, from coordinate 192,321,824 downwards.
GAAACAAAGTATAAGACACAAGGAAAATGATATAGAGTGAGATTAAGTCGGTTAAAGAATAGAATTATCATGTCACTTTAAGGCTTTCTTTAAAACTTTCTTTAAAAATTGTTACCTCATAGTACTAAAGAGAGTTTACCTACAGGATTATACACTTGAGCAAAAAAATTAGACACAGGGTTTATTAATGAGAATGAAGGGTTGAAACAAATGAGCAATTGTGCATTCCAGGCAACAAATGTGCTCCAGCCTCGTAGAATGCAAGGCAGTAAGATTAATGTAGCAACCTGAATAAAATTAAGTTGAGTAGTATCAGTCTTAAAGAGTGTTTATGCAGATATTAAAAACAATGATAATGAAGGATGTAATTCCTAAATGTGAGAACCTGTAGTGGCAGGCAGTATGTTCAATGTGTGGGGCAACAGGTGATTCAGCGCATAGAAAGATTACACTGTTCCTCAAATGATGTGGATAAGTGTATTGAAAAGGGGCACAATAGTCAATTAAGCAATAAGAACTATTAAGTGTATGGCTAGGAATTGTGTGACGGTGGAGTAGTCCCAGCTGTGTAGGGCTATGCAAGGCTGTTTACCTGTCTCAAGCAGACTGTCACTCATGCACATAGCTCTGGTTGTAAAGCTGGTTACTGACAAATGCAGCAAATACTGACCAAATCTGGAATCTTGGAGGGTTTTCTGAACATAAATCATAAACCTGGGATGTCTTCTAGTGACTCTCTTCACCAAATGGAAATGTAAAGAAAGTAACAGCAATAACAGTAAGAGAGATCTGGAATAACGACAAAAAGACATAACATGTGATAGATCACTGGACTCTCTCTAGGGGTGTGCTTGGACTCTCACAGTTCTTCTGGGACAGTATCTTGCTCTCACTCTCTCAGTTGGTTTCTTGCTCTATCTTTTCATCTGGACTGGCCCAGGACTCCCCTGCTTATCTGCCAGGGCCCTTGGCAACTTATTCCCTGGCTGTTGTAGATAGACTCCCCTCTGGGATTTGCACCTCTGATAGTCTTGCAGTTTGCGCTAACAATTTTGCAGCTTTGTCTGATAGATTTGCTGCCTTGGTGCAGACTTGCAGCCTTCTCTGTCAATATGGTAACCTACTTTATGACACTGATATCTCTGTCTATAAGTTGTGATGCCCTCCTCATCTCTTGCAGTCTCTATGAGTGGTAAAGTTTCTTTACTTACCTCTCTTACTCTTAGACTCTCAAATACACAGTGACTGTGTGCTCTGTCTTCCGCGGCAGCTACAGTGGTGCTCGCAGGCTCTCTGCTCCCATGAGTGGCTGCAGTCTCCTAAACATGCACCAGTCATGCTTGCTGTGTGTTTCTCTCCCCCTTTACAGACTCATGAGACTCGCAGCCATTTGATTCTGGTTGAATGTAGCTCATCCATCTGCATATCTCCTCTTCATGCTGTTCTGGCACCAAAATCCCCAATTCATCATACTCTGTTGTCATTTCCTGGCTCCTTACAGCTCATGAATTGTGTGAATTGTAGATTAAAGCACCTAAGGCCATATTATACTGCCCCCTACTGCAGGTAACTGCACCTACCTTTCAGTCAACTCCTGCTACCCACCCATTCCTCTTAGGTGAGCTCTAGGTCTGAGGTTACATGAATATGCTCTATATTGATGCATGTCCACTTTTTAGAAGTGCCTCTTTGCAAATAATTTGTGTGACCATATTGGGATTATAGTGGAGATAGGAATGTGCATGCTGGCAAATATAAAACATAATTTCAAAGTCTTGCCCTCTATAACTTTTGAATAACAACTTAATTGATTGCATTTTTTCTCGTAGAATACTGGTTTATGTACTAATTTGATGAAGTGAACCACATTTTTGTGGGCCAGAGGTTTGTGTCAAATTGGCAAAAAGACTCTTTGGTCTACAGAACTCCTATCCTAACTCTCATTTTCTAAAAGAGTGTATCTATCTAAATGGTACCATTTTCTGAAGAGTCTGCTAGAGAGTTTATGTAACTAATGATTTCAGGTCAAACATTTAAGCACACTCCCCCCAAAAATGTCACAATATTTATGTCAAATTAGTCAAAATGTATCTTTTTTTACTACATTTAAAGGCTTTCACCTATAAATGCTGTATCCTATACAAATTACATTGTTATTTGAAGCTAATTTTAATAACTCTTCCCTCAAAAATAAATAATTTTTTTCCATGAGTGTCATTCCAAATGCTTCCCCATACAAACTGGCTCAATGGTGCAAAGATAGGTGTGTGATGTCACAAAACAGCATTTGTACTGCTGGCAATTTTGCAGCCTCATAATTTATATTTTATAGTCCATACAAACACTGAGGCCGATACTACAAGTGGTGGATTAAAAGCCTAATAGGTTTTGAGGTGAAAATGATAATGGATGTATTTCACATCATGCCAAAATACATCCTTCTCTGGCTGTGAGTGTGGCTTGCCAGGTGTAGGCATTCATTTACATAGTGCGATAAATTTATGTCTAATTGCAATTGCAATTTTTCTTACTGTTTGTTTAATAGCAGAAAACCTCACATAAAACATATGCAGAGAGTGAGAGCAAAAGGTTCACTAGCAAAACATTTGTATTATAGAAGAAAATACCTACTGTCATAACTAATAATTGCTTTGATGGACATTTTAGTAAAATGGTGCCATCTTGCATGACCCTAATCTTACCTTTTAAATATTCTCACATTAATTAATTTGCTTAAATTAACCTAGTCCAAGAACCACCCCAGTTGTACTATACGCTATGCATTTCTGAATCTTGCTGCATATGATCTCTAATATGGTAAAAACGTAGTTGCCTACTCTCACGGAATGTCCGGGAGACTCCCGAATTTTTGGGAGTTCTCCCGGACTCCCGAGAGAGCAGGCAAAAATCCCGGATCCAGCTGTCGCCGTTGATGAAGATGGTGGGGGCGGAACTAAATGCGCAACCGTGGCCCTGCCCCTTGCTATGATTGGCTTGAATTGCCTAATGGTGCACCACACGTGGCCACGCCCTCTCAACGGACCCCCTCCCGGACAGCTGCCTTTAAAAGTAGGCAAGTATGGGTAAAAATGTGGAACTTGATTAAATATTTTTTCTCTATGTGTTCACAATGCTGGATAATGCTTACTAATTTTCATTTCCATTTATTCCTTGTCTTCTTATGCCTACAACAGTTCCCCGTATGTCTCCTACACTACATGCTCACATGGCTGCTTTGCGTAAACATATGTCTACACCATAGGAGAGCCTGCAGTTCAACCAGAATTGGAAATATCAGCAATGTTTGTATTATGTAGAAAAAAACATATTTCCTTAACATACAAATGTTGAATTCATTATCAATCTTCACAATCTGAGGGTCTATATGATATGCTAAATAAGAAATGTCCAATCTGAATGTTTTTTTGTTAACTTAACGAACGCTACGCTTCTCCCTGCTCACTAATAAAATCTAGAGCCTTTCATGTCTGTGCCTTATTTCCAGCAGTTATGCTTTCAGGAATGTGATGCCAGCTTCACTGTTGAGAGCTGTTTTGAACAAGTATCAAATCCTAAACTGCTGCTCCTAAGCAAGATATTCATAATTCCAGAACAACAGATGCTTGTGCCTTTTAGGCAATTGTAATGATTGGATTGTTTTAAAGTCAGATTATACCACATGAAAAAAATAATTCTCTGAAGTCATCCTGCTGCCAGCATTTCAAATCTATTTGTAAAATTACCTGAAAATTCTATTCAGATTATATTTTCATTCCCTTTATTTACAGAAAACTCTCAGAAGCATAGCGATCACACTGAGGCTTGTGCTCTCCAGTCTGACACCGCACTTTGTCAAACCATGACGAGTCGTACACATTTTATAGTGTGAGGTTTTAAAGTCTGTGTTACAGAAGGAAAATACATTCTGTAGCTTTCCACAGGATTGCACATGGTACCCCAAACTGTATCTGACCTTTCCAAATATGCAGGCAGAAGTCTGGGTTGTTTAATTATTGTCACATTTAGAAGTCCTAGTAAAAAAAAAAGAGAGCGCTCAGTCTTACTGTTTGGGTCTGAGAAGTAATGTATAATATGCAAATGTTAAAATAAGATTAAATTAGACAGTCAAGTTGAATTTATAAAGATCAAAAGACATTGTAACACCAAACTATTAAAAATAATATATAGCTTAGCATACAGTCCTAATTTAGACTGACAGCAAGGACGTTTGTTGCAACTGCTGGGAATGTTGGGAGCATACTTGCCAATTCTCCCGGAATGTCCGGGAGACTCCCGCATTTTGCGAAAGTCTCACGGACTCCCGGGAGAGTGTGACAATCTCCCAGATCTGCCCACTTCACTAGGAAGTGCCCGCTTCCTAGTGAAGTGGGTAGAATTAGGTCCCAAATGCCGCGATTCCTGGTGAATCGCGGTGTTTGGCTCCGCCCCCACTGTCAAATGACGTGTTTGCATCATTACATCACGGGGGCGGCTGAATGATGCGCATTTTGGAGCCCCGCCCCCCATCATGACCACCTCCCCCGGCAGGCTCCCGGAAACCAACTTTCTAAAGTTGGTAAGTATGGTTGGGAGGCGTGTCCTGCTTATCATTGCGATGCACAGCAGAGCAGCTGTGAGTTGGTGAAGAATGGACATACCACTAGTGCGTGCGGTAGTGCAAGGGTGTTTTCAGAGCAGGGAAGGGGGTAAGGGATGGCCTTATGCTTCAGAGGCACTAGGCACACCCCAGGGGCATGGCCCAGACCCTATTATTACACGAATATGCCTCCATCCCCCATAGCTAAAATTAGAATGTTGTAATGTATGCTTTAGTAATGGTAATAAAACATAAGTTGCGTTGACATAATGAGCGGAAAGATTTCCAGTTTCAAAATAGCTTTATGTGCTGGGATATTCTATTTAATTGACATACAATTGACAATAAAAAATATGCAAGTTTATAGGAGCTCTTTTGCCAAATTGCTTTTCCATCCAATTTAATGCAATTCTTGGGAAAACTTTTTTTCAAAAGTTGGCTTTCTAAAATTACATATAGGGGATTATTTATTTAATGTCCAAAAGTCCTTTCTCCTGTGAAAAGCAGTGTTTTCACCAAAGATAGTGCTATTTATTAAAGGTTACCTATTACCAAGGACAGTAGCGGTGCAAGTACATAGAGAGGCTTCCTGCACTCGCCTGGCCTGCCAACCAGTATTGCCGGGGAGCTGAGAATCGACTCATAAATGACTTCCATAGTTACAGATACACAGACCACACTTTCACACAGCTGATAACTTGACTGGTCTCAGTCAAGCTTTATCTGTTCTATCAATGCTACATGACATCAACAAAGCTATATATGATGGCCATCAGTGACATGAACTCAGCCTACTGGTCTTCCTTGTCAAAATTATTAAACTCTAAACTGCCAACATTTTGTAACAAACCATATCAGTGTATAACATTTTTATGGACACCAACACTTTTTTAGATGTTTAGATGTGCTCTCGACAATGACTGTTTGAAATAAAATATATTTTTCAGGGATTTTTGTACTGTTAAGTGGATATTCTTTTAAATTAAGGAATGCTGCATGGCATTGAGATCATAAATGTCAAACTACATATGTAATGTTTCTTCATAGGGTACATTTTCAAAACATCTTTTAAGAGTTGGTATAAAAAGCTGGATCACCACAAGGTACCTTTCTTTCCATGTAAACCTGGCAATAACACCAGGCGATTGTTACACAATTAGCCCAGGTATAAATGGAATACATTCTGTTGAGATGAACAGTACAATATAAAGCCAATCTTACAAATACTTTGATCACACTATTCACACTTACCCACTCCTTGCTACCAAGGATATAGAATAGAGGGCGGAAGGGGTTGTTAAGGCAGCTTTCAGATTTCCAAAGAAGAAAAGGGACCTGAATTCAACAAAGTAGTTTCCTATCTATCTAGTGTAGTCTCTGAGCCACAGTGTAGTTCATTAGCTACTATAATGTAATGGAGATGTCATCAGTAAGAAAATATTTCTTATTAAGAAAATAATTAAGAGTCAACTAGTATGAATATTGTTTGCTGGCAAGACATTGCACAAAAAAGGATGTGCCCCTTTGGTAATTATGTTAGTTCTTTTTTCATACTAGATAAGTTCAGTTACTTTATCAAATGACTCCAAGCAAACAAACTTGCACTTACAATTCAGAAATATTTCCAAGGAAATAAACAATTAGAATGTAAAACATAAAAAGCCCATTGCAGAAACATTATTATTTCAAATGTTTCACTTAAAAGGTTTCATAGTAGTTTGCTGTGAGATAGTGCAGCTTGTTTCTAAGGTATGTCTGCATGACATTTTGTGCATTTCTGAGCAATAATGTACTGCTCAGTTCAACATTGCTATAGCAAATACAAAACATTTTACCTGTGATTATCACAAAACCTATACATAGCAAATGAAAAACAGTTTATTGTGAGATTCAAGTGATTCAGTTTCATCTCACCTCAGTTAAAACAAAATGTACTTCTAGCCAAAAGATTTCCATAGTATTTCCATAATTCTTCATAGGTTCATGATTGTTGCCCCATGTACAGTGATCGCAAGGTTTTTTTAACCAATTTGTAAATAGATTACATTAACAAAGATGTTTTTCTTCTGCATATTACTAGGGTGGCGCTGGCCAAGGAGAAAAAAACTCACATTAGATCAGGAATGATTGACTCACCATCATACTGAGGTTTTGTCTTGTTTCTGGACAGGCTGGTGGTGTTTTTTCCATTTATTAAATACTAGTTAAAAACCTGTCAAAATGACGAAATAAAATAAGAGTGTTTTTTTAATGTTCATGCTGTCCTTTCATTAAGTGCTCAATACAGTGGCGCACGCAGGGGGGGTTTCTGAGTCTCCAGAAACCCTCCCCTGCGCTAACTAAGTGGCCGCTATAGCTGCACTGTCCTATACAGCAGCCACGGCGCTGTCAAAGAAGCGTCCGCGGCGGTGCTGTAGTGTATACAGCACCGCCGCGGACGCTTCTTAGACAGCGCCGCGGCTGCTGTATAGGACAGCGCTGAAGAAACGGAGCTGCTGCGCATGCGCAGCAGCTCTCGCGGGGTTTTGGGGGTTTTTTTGGGTCGGGGGGAAACCCCCCCCCCCCGACAATCCTCCGTTCGCCCCTGCAATAACAGGGACAGACCTTATTGCACCCAATTTGATGTTACCCTTGTGGCAGCATTGTTTGAATAGTTTGTCTGATGTCTGCTCAGTCGCAAAATGCTTTGGTGGCATGATTCACAAATACTGTTTATGGGACCACAGTTATGAACATTAATATTTGATTTATCCATGTTACCGACATAAAGAATGTCGTGGCATCTTGTTCGCTGACTTTGTAGGTGTTGACGTGATACTACCTCTGTCCTGTTCGCTCTTCAATTGTTTTCTCTGTGATGGGCAATTTCCTGAGGAATCATATTTGCATGTCGATGACTATCACGTTCGCATTGTCTTTGGTCATCAGTCATATTTTGTCGTCGGGCATTATCCCACTCTGCACTTCGTCTTTTTGCTGCTTCTTGCTGTGCATTTACTCACTCAGCAGACATTTACATTTTAGGTGGCAACACAGTTACAATTTGTGGCTTAAATTAATTACTATATTCCTATTAATTTAACACTAAGTGTAAATAAAACAAATGGATAGAAAATCGAGTCAATTTGGAACAGCAAAGGTCATTATAAATGGTAACTCTCACACAAAAACCTAAATAAACCAAATAAAATAAGCTCAAGAAATTAGGAAAATCTAGTCAGTAGGAATAGTCTAGTAGACAAAACAGTCATTTGCAAACATTATACCAAATTTGTTTGTGTGTTTTGTGTGTATTTATAAAGGTGAAGAGCAGCATTAGCCTTTTATATATACTTTTATATTTACTCATTTGATTTAATGAAAGTGCAAGATTGATTGTACTGAAGTGGCCTAATGATACAGTGGGGGAGGGATTGATATAATACTCTGGTACAGGCTACTCTGCAAATCAAGCCTTTTTGAAGGCCCAATTTCATTATGGTCCCCACAGCATAGAACAGGTCCTCCGGGTGTATATTCTATCAAGCAGAGCAGGTTAGTACTTGGGATGAGCAAGTCTTTGTAAAAATTATTGTAAATAATGTTGATAGTAAAGTACCATCTACTTTAAAAACTAAGGATATTAAAAGTCACTGAGGAATTCCATGACCAAAAATAGTTACAGGCTGATTGGACTTTTACAGTTATTGGTGATTTCTAATAATTTTATAATAAGTAGGGTATGTATTAACTATGTTAATACATACCTTTGAATTTAGAAGAGAAACGTAAATAAGTTATACACGTATTGGTATTTATAAACTACCACTGTATATCAATCATTCAATTAATTATTATTATTAGTATTTATTTGTAGGGTGCCACATGTGGCAAGCAGTGCTGTTTATTATTATGCCGCAATAATATATTATTATGTTTAATAATTATATTATTATTATACGTAGTAGCACATAATGCACATACCAGCAAGTACAAGCTCAGTAGTGGTTAAAAGGCTAAGAACCCTCTGCTCAGTTTCATTAAATTTGGCCACCATATACACATCAGTTTTTCATTCCCTGGTCAGGACATGAGCAATATTATCTCTTGAGCACTGTTGGTTGCAGTTTAAAGAAGGCAGTGATCAAGGAGAGATAAGGAGTAGATGGAAAAGTGAGACGAAGTCTTGGAGGTAGCAGCAAGGTTGTAGTGTGGAGCACATGGGAGGGATTGTCAGAGTAGAAAGTGGGAATTGTGAGAGATGGAAGAGTGAGTAGCACATAGAGCTTCAAGAAGCAGCATAGGAGGAAAACAGTGGATTGAGGGAGCACCAAGCACACTGGAGATAGTAGTAAAAGGTAGCTCACACATGATTGTGGAAACACATTGCGTATAGATGGAAACACGGTGTAGAGGGGACTATGAAAGAGCTATTGGGAACCATGCATAGATATAGATAACTGGGAGCTGGTGCATAGATATAGAAAACTGGGAGCTGGTAATTTTGGGCAGCTTAGATTGTACTGATCACTATCAGGCCCCATTACACAACCCATCAATTTCTGTTATATTAAAAAGTGATCAACAACTACAGCTGGAAATTATACATGCAAGTTTCCCTAGGTGCCTCCAGGCACCAGTATTGCAATATGCACTTACTTTATGAGAAGGCCTTGATAGATTGATACAAAATGTAAGTTCCAAAAGCTAGGATTTGTTGTATACAAAGTGATATTTTATGCCAAGTATAACATCCTAGGACAAATCTGGTGCCAAGTATAGTGGGCTGAACCAGATTTGGTTCCAGGTATACAATGCTAAACCATATCTGGTAACAAGTGTAGTCATGTCTGGGGTTAAGTGGAAAATGTTGATCATCAATACCTGGTGTCATGTAGAGTATACTGAGCCAAATCTGATGCCAAATACAATATTCAGAGCAATTTCTGGAGCTAATTACACAAAGCTAAACCATATCTAGTATCAACTATAATATGCAGAGCCATATTTGACAAAAAAAGTATAATATGCTGAGCCATATTTGATAAAAAAAAAATATAATATGCAGAGCCATATTTGATTAAAAAATGTATAATATGCAGAGCCATATTTGATAAAAAAAAATAGTTTAATATGCAGAGCCATATTTTATTAAAAAAAAAGTATAATATGCTGAGCCATTTATGGATCCAAGTATACACAGTTGAGCCATATCTAGTGGTATAATATGTAAACGCAGGCATGGTACAAAGTATATTATGCCAAGCACTAAAAGTTCAAACCTATATGGATTCAATTCAATTTCATATTAAGCCATAACTTTATACTTACCAACTCCCACAGTAACTGATTCATCCGGAACATGTTTGGTGCCTTGTACCTGACACCAAGTACACAAAATTGTGTAATAGCTGTTTCCGAATGTACAAAACTGAACCACATGCAACATGCTGAAACATATCTGTTGCTATATAAAATATGCTGACCACTATCTGGTGCCAACATACAAGCATAATATGTTGAGCCATATTTATTACCAAGGATAATATGTAGAACCATATCTGGAACTATGTATACAAAGCTCATCCATGTCTGTTGTCAACTATAAAAGTGATTAGGTGCATTTAATCAGTTAGTAACCAGCAAAGAGTTGCTGGAGCAGCTATACACACTTCCCATTGGTAAGTGGTTCTATGTACCAATGAAGGACCCTGGTGGTGGCAGGGGTACCATACTACAACTGGGAGCAACAGGGCACTGTGCAGTTGATGATTGTAGTTGGTGAGTGCATTAAGCAGTTTGGCCAATCAGTGCAAGTAGGAGTGGTATATCCGACTGTGTGGCAAAGTGAGCCCATCATGCCACATATGCTTTTTAAAGAGGCTTTGAGGCCCAGCTGTAAATCGGTGTCCCAGAAAATTGCACCCAAACTCTGGTCTGTCTTAGACACTGCTATGTTCTCAGCATATGTCTGTATGCTACAGCAAACAGATTTAACCTGACCGAGTTAAAGAAGTATTTTTGCTTCTGGTGTTTCTGACAATAAACTTAACTCATTAATTTTAAAAGGCCTACATATACTAAGCTGTTGTTAACAGCAATTTGTCAGGGTTCCAGAAGATTTTATCATCTACCCACTTATATTTGTCAGTATTTACCAAGTATAGATCAAAGTTCTTGAATAAAAAAGGTTGAGTGACATTATTTCATTAAGTATGCCCAAATGAATACCCCCTTTTTATCGGTACCAATTTGTCAAGTACAGCCCAATTTCCTTATATTTTTACGAAGTACTCCCTAAAGTGAAATTGTATAAAATAAATCTGCTAAATTTTAACCATTTATATTTCATATGTACTATATGTTTTATTCTTTACAAACACTAAGCTCTTATTTTGGGTTTATTGTAACAGATGGAAAAACCTTTTGAATCTGTCTGTAGTACCTATAATGGCTCACATATTGTAAACTGAAAAAAAAACCTGATGAAGGGTATTGGATATATATATATATATAAAAACTAGCAACAAGCTAACACACACATACTGTAGCTTCACGTGGTAAGGTGCTGAAACAGGTATGGAATCTTACATCTACGGACCAATGTAACTGTATAGCTCAAAACTCACGTCGGTACACTGTAATATTTCGGCTATATCATTTATTGAGCAAGTACACAATGACCACAATATGTCAAATAATCCATTTCCCCTACCTCAAGATCATTTTAATGAACAGCACACCATATTATTTTGACAGCATAATGTACAATCTATTGCATACTGTAGACAGAAAATTCTCTCAAAGAACTGTGTGGCAGATCTAAAAAGGCTATTTAATTGAACTCTATTTTATGTTATCAATGTTTTATGTTACCCTGTTTTTGTTGTAGCCCTATCCTGATGGTTAGTTTGTTTATTTTTGTACAGTAAGATATTATTTTTGATTTTTACAAAAAAAAAATGACCATTGTAAAATACGCATAATGCTCTATTCAGTATTGGCAGATCATTAGACTGTGGATCAGGATATGTGCAGTAGAGAATAGAAATATATACCATCTTCTCTCGACACCTCTAATGGATATTTAGGAGCAGTGTGCAACAGTGATGACAAGAAAAAAGTATACACTCCTTATTAGTTATGTTGACCTCTGTGACTGGGTGTGAATGTTCTAGCTTGTGGGTTTTTGAAAAAATATTATATATGTTTTTTCTAGCATAATAACATGGGAAGGGAAGGGGGATTACAAAAGAGGAAGGGGGGGGGAATACAATCTCAGTTAAACATTAGATAGACATAATTAGATATAAACTGTAGAGTAATTGAGTTTTTCAACATGTAAATATTGATCATAGAACGAATTAACATTCAAATTAGGGGTATTAGATTAGGGGAAGGACGACAAGGAAAATGATAATGAGAAAGGGAGGGGACGACTTGAAAGAAAGCAAAGGGAAGGCAAAGGATTTAGATGACACTCTGTCTTACATGTTAGGTGTTGAGCTGATATTGTAATGTCCAGTCCAGGGGAGTCAAATGTTGTAGAATTAATTGGCGTGGTCATGCATTATACTGGTGATATGTTCCAGTTTATGTATTTGCCAGACTTTATTAAGTGTTGGCATGTGGGGGGGGGGGGGGGGGCTGCTTGTCTTCGGTTAAGAGCAATAGGACATCTACCTGCCATGAGGATGTGTCCTATCAGATTTTATGAGTGTTTTGGTATTTCAGGAATTGGATGTGGGAGCAGGTAGAATGGCTAACTAGTGTAATGGGTAAAATCAAGTCACAGACTCCTCGCCAGAAGTTGTTTGGGGCAGTTCCATAAGATGTGGGACAGGGTCTTTTATGCGCCGCAGCCTCGCCAACAAGAATTAGAAATGGAAGGATAGATGGCGCTGAGTCAAGTTGGCACTAATGACCGGCGGCACATCAATTTGTATAAGTTTTCTTTTATTGTCGTAAACATTTAACTCTTAGTTACTCTCTCACGAATTCGGGAGCAGTCCTCTGGGTTCAGGATTTCACTCACGACCTCCCAGCATAGCTCATGTAGCTCCGTGGTCAGTTGGCCATGCTTAACAAAATGGGACTAGAAGGTAGAGATTAGTCCTCTAGAGGTGGACCTACTCAGGTAAAAGGTTTTAAGTGTAGAGGAGAGATGTGGAGTGCGTTGATTGATTTTGGTAGAAATGATAAAATTTCAGATATTGGTAGAATACATTCATTTATAATCCAAAGTGATCATGGAGCTCAGAGAACTCAGTGAAAAGTTCAGGGACGCTATATCGTGGAATAATTCGATTTTATGTTTTGTCTAGCACATGAAAGCTTTGGGAACTGGACCTTACGGGAATGCTGGGTAGTTCCAAAGAGGAGACATCCCATGAGGATCATCTATGAGCTGAAATGTGCAGTCACAAATAGTTCCAGAACGTAGCATGGAGAGAAGGCGTGCAGATTTTTGTCGTTCTTGGGGGGCTTTCCAAAAAACAAGGGGAAAGCATGTTTATTAATTGTCCTTCGATACCCACCCATATTCTGGTTTGGGCATCATCTAGGTGAGGTAGACAGCTAGATAGTTTGTGAAGGCAAGGGAGGCTCAGTCCTCTGTCTTTCTACAGTATAAAGATCTTTAAGACAAATTCTGGGCCATCTGCGAGACCAGATGAAGCGCATTATACTGCTCTGGAGCTCTTTGAGGGTGGTGGAGCGGCCGCTAACTGGTGAGAGATTAGAAGAGCCCGAGGAGAGTATTTATCTTAACCGCCCTTACTCTGCCTATCCATGAGATACATTGTGAGTCCCATGAGTGCAGGTCATTTTTAAGCACTTCTGTTAGCCATGGGAAGTTGGCAGAGAATAGTTGCTTGTATCACTTAGTGAAGTGTGTTCCCAGGTATTTTACCTTGTGTGACTGCCATCTAAATTTGAAGTTTGCTGTAAGGAGTTGCAACATATATTGGGGGACATTTAGGGGAAGGGCTTTTTTTACATTAATGCCATGTATAGATTTAGATTGCTGATCTGGTATTCCCAGGTCCTCATCAAAATAGAAGATGAGTTTGCACCACCAGATAATATAGAAAGTTCTTTATTGAGAGTAAAATATTAACGATTACAGTCCCTTGTGTCCAGTTAGTGGATTACCCATACCATAGTTTTTTTTTAGCCTTTCGGGTCCAGGGAAATGCAAATGCAATCCCTAAATATTTGCATTTCTACATTTCTATTACCTTCCAAAGAAATTGACATGCTTTTATTTCTCATTCCCATTACAGCTGATTATGTTTCTGTGGGCCATTTAGTAGCATCATTAAACCTAAAGAGAATGTTGGGTTACATGAAAGACTTTCTATTGAAAATATCTGCGAAACCTATTAAAGTGGATTTTCTGTCTAACAAAAGTTTTAAATGACACATTTTAGTAATACATTCTTATTTCACTTTATAGACAACCTACAAAAAAATAAAATAATGTCTGTAGATGCTCTTCAAATGCACTTTTTTAAATGTATTGACATAAATAATTATGGCATAATTCCATTAGTGATAGAAACCTATTTATGCACTATACATTTATCAAGCAGCAACAGAGCAAGAGCTATATCACATAGATCTGCATGGTAATGAAACTACTTTACAGAAAACTGCAGGGAGCATCTGTGGTTTATCACATGACTGACTGGAAAGAACAGCAGCACTCAGCTAGATAATAAGATTACATATCTTTGCAAACATATTATATTCCATTACGGTATAGGAATTTTTACATGTTTGAATGTTACAAGACACATTTACACATTGGCTTAACTCACACAAAACACTAAAATGAACAACAAAACCTTTTAAAACAATATAGCACAATTTTGAATGTGTGGAATTCAACAGCAATGTCTGATTGTGTCTCTTTATCCTATTTTTAAATACTAGAAACAACATTTAGAGTTGGAAGTATTTGCACAATAATGCATACATTTATGTGTATATTGAGTCAGATGTATCTCAAGATGCATCCAAGTGAAACACTATAGCATTTGCGCCACGTGTATGTCGCCTAATAATAGCATAGAGATCATACTTGCCAACCTGGGCAGGGGGGCATGGTTGGAGGGCAGGAGTGGTGGGGCGGGACGAAAATGCAGCGATTCACTGTGCCATGCCCCACCACTCCCGCCCTCCATCCAGTGACAATATGCCATTTTGTCACGGGGGCGGGGCCAAAATGACACGTTTCCCTGGGAATCGGGTCATTTTGACAGCAAGTTGCCATTTGCGGGATACTTGCCTGTTCTCACGGGAGTCCGGTAGACCTACCCAAATTTCGGGAGTCTCCCGGACATTCCGGGAGAGTTGGCAAATATGATAGAGATGCGGCTTAATACTGCTGCCGATTGTCACGCAAGTCTATGGAATGCAAAAATCTAGATACAGGTGCATTTTTAATGTGCATGCAAAATTTGGAAAATAAAGGAGGCTTTATGTTGAAAACCTTTTGTCATTCTAGTATTTACAAAATTGACTGCCAGAAAAATCCAGTGGAATTTTAAGTAGACAGAATGATAAGATAGACTTACACACATATATTTGTACATTGAAGCTCACATATACAATTCAATTTACATTATAATTTCTAAAATATATTTTAAAGAATTTAAGTCATTTAATATCTACATCAACTTGAAGTTTATTTTAGATTTAGTCGTCTTAAAGAACTCATAAATCCATCAGTTACTCTAAACATTTGCATATTTTGGCTATGCTTAATTATGTTCCTATATAATGTAATAATTATGTAACATTATCAACCATAAACGTGGCAATAAATAGATTTATACACATATGTTTCTAGAGTTAATGTAAACTGTAATATCTAAAAATGATTTTTAGGATTGTTTTTCTCCTTTGGAATTGTGTTGGTGTTTTGTAAGTAACTGTAAGGAACTGCTTAACCAGCAGTGTGCTATGAAGAAAATGCTGATAAACAGAATAATTAGTATTTCCCATGACTGTATAATAATAGTTTTCAGCAGTTTCACCGACATTAATAACTGGTAGATTCATAATTAGTTGCTCAGCAAATATAACTGTAATGTTTAGGCTGACTTAGACATTTTTAAAAATAAACAAACAGGAATCAGAAATTTGTGCTGTGTTTACTGATATATTTATATTTGTAACACATAATAAAGACTGTTAAAACCCAATAGAAAGAGAAATATTAAAATTTAAAAAAGATAAGAAGGTTACGTACAGTGAAACACTGAAATGTAGAGTCATGAGCAGCACAGCTTGGGAAAATATAGCGTTGCTACAATAGTGAAACTTCAATATGCTGGTACTGCCGAAATCAGAGAATCATTACTGATTAAAAATAAATGAAGAGTACTGTTTGATATAGTAACCTCTGGTGGTCCAGGGCACAAAGTTAATAAGCCCAGAGTATGTACTGTAGCCAGACTCAGAGGCAGAACTAGAGAGCTGTGGGGCCCGATGCAATTAGGCGGAGTGGAGGGCTATGCAGTGGGCTCCATTATCTCCATGTGCCCCAGTGCACTGCGCCTAGTGCACCAATGGTAGTTCCGCCACTGGTCAGACTCCCAGAGTATGTAGCCAGACTCTCTGATTAAAGAGTGCTGGTTGATATAGTAACCTGTGGTGGTGGTGGTCCAGGGCACTAAATTAATAAGCCAGAGTATGTAGCCAGACTCTCTGATTAAATAGTTCTGGTTGATATAGTAACCTGTGGTGGTGGGGGTGGTGGTGGTCCAGGGCACTAAATTAATAAGCCCAGAGTATGTAGCCAGACTCTCTGATTAAAGAGTGCTAGTTGATATAGTAACCTGTGGTGGTGGTGGTCCAGGGCACTAAATTAATAAGCCAGAGTATGTAGCCAGACTCTCTGATTAAATAGTTCTGGTTGATATAGTAACCTGTGGTGGTGGTGGTGGTGGTCCAGGGCACTAAATTAATAAGCCCAGAGTATGTAGCCAGACTCTCTGATTAAAGAGTGCTAGTTGATATCGTAACCTGTGGTGGTGGTGGTGGTCCAGGGCACAAAATTAATAAGCCAGAGTATGTAGCCAGACTCTCTGATTAAATAGTTCTGGTTGCTATAGTAACCTGTGGTGGTGGTGGTGGTGGTCCAGGGCACTAAATTAATAAGCCCAGAGTACGTAGCCAGACTCTCTGATTAAAGAGTGCTAGTTGATATCGTAACCTGTGGTGGTGGTGGTGGTGGTCCAGGGCACTAGGTTAATAAACCCAGAGTATGTAGCCAGACTCTCTGATTAAATAGTGCTGGTTGATATAGTATAGTAGCCTGTGGTGGTGGTGGTGGTGGTGGTGGTGGTGGTGGTGGTTTAGGACACTAGGTTAATAAGCCCAGAGTATGTAGTCAGACTCTCTGCTAACATTAAACAGTCACTGGAATGAGACCCAAAGCTCCATTACCACCCCACCCAGCTGTAGTGGAAAGTGGACAAAATATTGGCTGAGAAAATGCACTTGGACAATACAGTAACCTGATGTAATATTTGGTATGTGAGACACCCTATACTGTCTTCGGCATGATTTAAAATAACATTTCTCTTTTATGTGAGAAGTTTGCCCCCCTTATGATTTAGAACAGGTAACAAAATAAGCTGCCACTTAATTTTCTATTTGCTCTTGTGTAAGGGAGGTGTCGCATAAGAATTTTTTAATTGCATCTTTTTCCTGCAGAAAAAAACTACAGCCCTTTTTTAAAGTTAATGTCCTACTGATATGAGTTTAGATATGGGTGTTACATGAGCAGATTTCACGCTCTAACATATTTTGAAAATCTGCAAGTAGCATTTAATGCCTGCAGGAAAACAACGGAAGCACGTAAGGATTTCAAAATTTGCATGTTATTTCTCCTGCACCTGTCACACAAACAATTAAACAGTCTCACTCAAACTATTATTTAGACCTTTTAAGGCAGCATCTTTTCTGCCAACATGGAAAAAAAAATATTGAAGAGCTTTTGTTCCCTGACTGCTTTCCTGCTGAGTGAAAAAAAGTCATAAAACACAAGTGTAATCCAGACTGATTCTATCTGAAATTTAGGTAAATGTTGTTGAAGAGTGGTTCAAACCTAAAATACCATCAGGCATAACCCACCAATAAGATTATAGGGTTAATTTAATAAATATCATTATGTAATAATTTGCACAACCTACATAGCCTAATGGTTAAAATATTTATCTTACTGCCCTCGTGAAGATATAAAGTACTTCCAGCAATTCAAATAATTATGATTAGGATATAAGTTGCCCAGTAGTTGAAGTGGAAATTTAGAAGTGGCGGTATGGAAAGTGTAAGTGAATGGGACTTGATAATTTTATAATTTTACAATCAAAGCAGTAGCGGTATGGCATGTCACCATACAACCCCCCCCCCCCCCCCCCCCCACACACACACACTTTGACCACTGAGCTTACCAACACAATTGTAGCAGGAAGAGAAAATATTTATACAAGAGCAGTTATATTGCGAATTGATGTATGACCTACGGAATGTCAAGTTGATTACAATTAAGTGCTAATCATTAGGTTACATTCAGATTCTATACATGAGTGTTGCCTTGTAAACCTGTTGCTCACAACACTACAGATAATGTAACAGTGCTGGCAGCTCCCTGGAAAGAACCACCTGGCTGTGATAGCAATCAGAGACACACTGCATATGGCCAAGCTGCTTAGTCTTGAGAGTACTGGTAATGAGGTTCAAGTTAAAGCCAAAGGATTGAAGAAGGTAGAAGAGTGATGGACAAGGCCAAAGTTAAGGGATAGGAGATAGGGATAGTGGTGAATAAGTTAGAACATCTAGAGAGTGGAGACTGCAGACAAGTAATATTGCTCCTTCTGTTAGAGGAAGTTGGGCATATCAAAGCGATGAATGCAGACTGGCTACAGTAATATACAAAGATTAATTTTTATGCTGGCAATTGCTTTCAGTATGACTTATTTTGCATCACCCAGGCACATTTTACATTCACATAAACTAATGTAATTAGAACATTAAAATGTATAAATGTGACACATGAAATAAAAACAGTCATAATGTCCACTTACTGTATTGAGTTATTTTAATCAGTAAAGGGAAGTAAAATATTTAATTATTTAAGGTTGTCTGGTCCAAAGGTCATAGTAAATAGTACCTTTCGAATGAATGCCAACATTCATATTTATATGATGGACCACAGTCCCATAAATAAGGATACAGGTGGGCAAAGACCAGGATTTCTTAAGAGTACAAGAAAACGGCACTGTATGTAAATGGTAGAGATGAAAAGAGCAGCAATAGCTAGAAAAGATTATGAAAGTTTAATAAAATATACAGGCCCAGCTCTACAAACCCAACATTTCTTAACAGTAAAAGAAGATGGCATTGTATGCAAATGAAAGAGGAGGAAAGAGTAACTTTGGTATGGCGGCATAATAAAAGGGTCAAAGTCCAGTATTTTTTAATGGTACAAGAGAATGGTATTGTCCTTCAACCCTCCCACGCAATGGTAGTAAAAACAGGACATTGGATATTTTGTTTCTGAAATGTTTGGATTGTTTGGGTCACCACAAAATAAACAATTATGGATTTTGGACTATGGGCTACTTCCCCAATTTACTAATCATCCTCATCAGTGTCAGCACTGATGTCAACAATATCATCAACCTATACAATAGTGTCAGACTCTGAAATGTCACTGTTTTGGATGTGACAAATATATAGAGAGCTAGAAAGTAATGAAAAAAGTTTGATAAAATGCATGACACTGCTGGGCATTTTGCATTTGGGCATTCTAGTACAAGCAGTAGCAGGACCAGTACTAGTAAAAAAATAAAAATAGACTTGGTCTAAGATTTTGTTGCCACTTCTGGTGCTTTATGCGATGTTGGCTTTTTCTTTTTTTACAAAATGAATCACTATTATTATTATTATTATTATTATTATTATTATTATTACTACTACTTCTATTACAAGTAGTACTACTGTTAGTGATAGTGATGAGATGCAACTGTTCAATTGATTGAAATAAACAATAAAAAAATAAATAAATGGGGTATCCCTTATGAGACACTAAACCACAAATCATCCCACTGGAAAGGTTTGTGTAATTGTTCTTATCACAAAACTTACCTGTTTCACATTCCTGTGCTGCTGATTTCCTCTGCATCTGTGTAGAGGGTGGTCACATGATCATGGCCGGGAGGCGGCATATTCAAATCTGCAGAGTACATAAAGCTCACTCTGACACTGCAGCTGTGTCAGAGCAACAGCTATTCATACTCAGACTGACTCCCTGTTATGCTGTATTGCTGCTGACTTTGGCTTCTCTTGTGATTCCTTCTTGGACAGTATTTCTGCCTGTTAACCCCTCATGAACAAATCCTTGCTTGTTTTGACCACTCTTTCTCGGATTCTGATTTTGTACTGCCCTATTGTTATTGGACTTGCCTTCTGCATACTGATTTTGTACCTCGCTACCGCCAGTGTAGCAGTCCTCAGCTAGCTGACCTGCTTTCAGATTTCCCTTTCTCTCCGCTGTGTTACGCCTAGTGACTGATCAGAGGGTCGCTACCTGCATGATCCCAGCCACAAAAGTCAATCCTGCCTTGCAGCAGTTCTTGGTGAAGGCTGGGGGACCCGCTAGACTCTGTGCCACTGTTTGGCCAGTGCTAAACCAGGCTAACACACATATCCATCACCCCAGGGCTCTCCTCTTGAGACAATTGTTACAGTTTCTGACCACAACTCCAAACTATGGCTTGATGTGTGAAGTAATTCCTTATCTGGGAAAAAGTATACACCTTCCCACCTGCCTAGAACACCTCACCGGTCCGCCTCTTCCACCTCTTTCTCATGCTCCTCACACGTACCCAACATGTCTCTCACACCTACGCCACATTTACTTAATTTTACTGCGAGGAGCCAGCAGAGGAAGGAGGGAAAGCACAGTGCCCTCCATCTTCCTCCTCCTCTGGTGTGCTGCTTCCATTCAATTTTATTCTCTGCTTCATATGAAAGCAAAAAATAAGTCAAATCGGGACCATTTGGCTGGGGGCCGCAGATGAATGCTCGTCTGGCCTCCAGTTGCCCACCATTGTTATAGATGTACTAAGCAAAAAATGTTTCTAAATCAATCTAAAGTACATTGAAACATTTTAAATTAATATTGATCTATTTTTGCATTATTTACAGATGCCTTACAGTCTGAATGCATGACTATAATGGAGCTTAGCTGCATTACGATTTAAAATAAACATTGCATTAGTGCTCCCTGGAGAGAAAAGCGTCTTATAAAAAGAAACAATCACAAGGCTGCATACAATGAATATAGAATGTTATTGCATCATGATATATTTTTTCTACAATTTGCGCTACTTATTATTCTGTGTTTTGCATGCATGGTGGAAAATTAATAGGCGGTTGCTAAAAAAAACAATGAAATAAAAATGATGTGATAGACTAAAAGATGTTTGCTATATCTATTTCCTTCTCAGCTGGTTAACATTTCCACACTATGCAATATATTATGACGGAGTGTAGACAATTGTTTACAAGGGTCTAGGTTATTATACTGTAAATATCCTACATTAATCAGTACCTCCCACTTCTCTACTATATTCCTCTCTGATCCTTATATGTCATCATACCTCACAGAAAGTTCTGAATTCTGCTATAATAACTGTTAAATGCAAAATGCTATGTAAAGATGTTTGAATAATGGACTTGACCTCATTACTAATTCAATTCTGTCTCTTAAGAGAAATCATAATGCTGAGTAGAACCTACAGCATTGCCTGACCTTGTGTATTCATCTTTTGTGGCACAGTTTCCTTTTTTTTGTAGTTTCAAAGTTGCAGCTACTAAAATAAGGATCATCTCTAACTTTCTAGCAATTCACTCAGCATGAACTGACAAAGTTGGGAGAATAGACGCAATATCATGTCAGCTTAAACTACTCGTGGATGCCAGATTGCCTTGATATTGTGTGTATTTTTTACTGGATGAATAATTCAGTGTGTATGTCCTAACACAATGCCAGTGTCTCTATCAATCAATCATTCTCATTCAATTGTACACAGTACAAAATAACTGGCAGTGTTTTGACATCATAGGTTTGACATGTTAATTTCTATAATTTGACCATCTTTAGCTATATTCCGTGAATTCTATGTTGGAAAGTGTCTATAACAATTTACAAAATAAATCTTTTTTTACACTTTCTGCACTAATTAAGTGTAAATTGTGCCATTTTTGCATCATTTTTAAATACCAACAAAGATTATTGCAAAATCAGTTTGTTTTGTTTTATTATTATATCTTTTGTTTACCTTATTGCGCATCTATTTTCTTGTCTATATATTTTTATATCTGTTTGGCACATTTTAAGAAATTAAAGATAATCAAATTTCAGATAAACAAAATCATTTCATATAAGAGGCCTATTTTTGCAAATGTGAAAATCATACAAGAATATTTTATATCGACTGGATGGTTCGATGCGGTTAATTTTGAGAAGAAACAAAATAATAACACGTGTTGTTCTTTTTTCTATATGTGATATTTACATGAATAATTTATATAAAAAAAAACTATAGCATATATTACTACTAAAATGACAGCTCATTTATTAATTAAAGTTATTAACCAATGATATAGGACAGACATTCACTGAAATATGACAAAATTCAGTAACCTAACTCCCTAAATATGTGAATCTCAACATTCTACTACCACCCACAGGTATTGCATAAACATACTTTATTTCCTTTTTCCCATTACCACAGATTGCATTTCTGTGTACCATTTAGAAGTACAATTAAACCTAAGAGACTATTGATTTATATGAAAGATATTCTTTTATAATTGAAAAATTAATGTGAAGTCTATTGAAGCTGGGCTTCCATGAAAAAATGTGTTTTTTAACATAAATAATTCTGGTTTACTGTTAGTAGATTCATTGTGCTGTTCATTACTTTTTACATTTTTTCTTCAAGGCGTTATTAATGATTTACAATTTGCTGTTTCATGTGACAACCTTGCCAACTGCAGTCACATGTTATATGATGTAGTGAGCAGAAACTTTAGAAGGCCCTCTTCTTAGCATGCTTGTTTACAGCATGGTCCCCCTAGCCCCTCACTCATCAGCCAGCATGTACATGAAGGGAGAGATCAGGTGGGAACAAGGTTGAGTGCTGAAATTCAAATGTGGTCCGCCTGAAAGACTGTGTCTTGCAATTACAGCCATAACAGATTGCAGAGAGATTGTGCAAAGGAAGGCATGACTTATAGGAAGATAAGAAAGTCAGCTTCATGTTAAACAGGTACAAAACTTACAGTTTTAAAAAAAAAACAGTATGTAGGATTGCAGCTTTAAAACAAAAGTTTTCAAAAAATAAATTTTAGTAATTAATGCACATTTAACTTTATGGTCAACCCAATAAAAATACAAATATAATCTCTGTAAATGTCCTTCCAATGGGCAGCACTGTTCTGAATGTATTAGCATTTTTCATGCATAATTCTTCAGACACAACTTACCTAAGCAGTCACCATAGACTCTTTAAGCAAAATAGCTGTTCTGTCTGTGAACTAAACTCTCTCACATGACAGTATATATATATATATATATATATATATATATATATATATATATATATATATATATATATATATATCATAGCTATTGGGACATCGACACAATTCTCATATTTTGGGATCTATACACCATCACAATGGATTTGAAATGAAACAAACAAGATGTGCTTTAACTGCAGACTTTCAGCTTTAATTTGAGGGAATTCAAATCCAAATCAGGTGAACAGTGTAGGAATTACAACAGTTTCTATATGTGCCTCCCACTTTTTAAGGGACCAAAAGTAATGGGACAACTGACTCAAAAGTTAAAAGATCAAAAAGATGTCTTTCTGCGCAATTAATCCCCACAGCAGAGTCTCTCAGAATCCAACCATTCTCCTTCTCTCAGATCTGGGAAGGAGAATGGTTGGATTCTGAGAGACTCTGCTGTGGGTATTTTGGAAGTGGAAACCCTAGCCCTCCCCGAACGGCGTGCAGCGCTGAAGTGTTACCCGGGACATCTACGGCGGCTGTAATAAGATCTATCACGCTTGTTTGGAAGATCGTAGGGTAAGGGTCCTCCCTCTCCTCATGTAGCGGTGTCTGTTTATCGTTCATGAAGTTGTCTATGAGCGGTGTTTTATTAAAAAATGTTGTAAGGATTTTACACTATGGCATCTTCTCTTCTTTATTATTATGACGGAGTGGAAGTTTGCTTTATGGGATAAAGATCAGAAACGAAGAAAGACCATTACACATGCCAGATTTACATCGCTTATTTTTTATCATCCTCTAGTAAGTGCATACCCATGAGGGGTTAATGAGGATCTTTTTCATCACGTGGTGTTGTTGTATAATAGAAAACACTGGTCATTAAAAGGTCTTTTCGTGTGAATATTTCTGTTTGGTATAAACAGGCTATACTATGTCAATTTTATATTTTTTTATATATGTCGATTGGAGGAATATACACTACGAAGATAATTAAAGAAGAGGAATTTCACACTCCATTTGAATACTGTCATCAAGAAATAGTGACTTTATTTATTGTAGGACTTGTGTGGGTGTTTTATATGTTATATCCTTAAGCGCCAACTTCTCTTAATATTGTGACTCAAAAGTTATTTCATGGACATGTGTGGGCTATTCCCTCGTTATTTCATCATCAATTAAGCAGGTAAAAGGTCTGGAGTTGATTCTAGGTGTGACATTTGCATTTGCAATCTGTTGCTGTCGACTCTCAATATGAGATCCAAAGAGCTGTCACTATCAGTGAAGCAAGCCATCATTAGGCTGAAAAATCAAAACAAACCCATCAGAGAGATAGCAAAAAAAGGTGTGGCCAAATCAACTGTTTGGAACATTCTTAAAAAGAAAGAATGCAACAGAGAGCTCAGCAACATCAAAAGACCCGGAAGACCACGGAAAGCAACTGTGGTGGATGACAGAAGAATTTATTCCCTGGAGAATAAAAACCCCTTCACAACAGTTGGCCAAATCAAGAACACTCTCCAGCAGGTAGATGTATATGTGTCAAAGTCAACAATCAAGAGAAGACTTCACAAGAGTCAAAATAGAGGGTTCACCACAAGATGTAATCCATTGGTGAGCCACAAAAACAGGAAGACCAGATTAGAGTTTGCAAACAACATCTAAAAAAAACATTACAGTTCTGGAACGACATCCTATGGACAGATGAGACAAAGATCAACTTGTACCAGAGTGATGGGAAGAGAAGAGTATGGAGAAGGAAAGGAACTGCTCCTGATCCAAAACATACCACCTGATCAGTGAAGCATGGTGGTGGTAGTGTCATGGCGTGGGCATGTATGGCTGCCAATGGAACTGGTTCCCTTGTATTTATTGATGATGTGACTGCTGACAAAAGCAGCAGGATGAATTCTGAAGTGTTTTGGGCAATATTATCTGCTCATATTCAGTCAAATGCTTCATAACTCATTGGACGGAGCTTCATAGTGTAGATGGACAATGACCAGAAGATAAAAACAAGCAACCAAAGAGTTTTTTAAGGCTAAAAAGTGGAATGTTATGCAATGGCCAAGTCAATCACCCCACCTGAATCCGATTAAGCATGCATTTCACTTGATGAAGACAAAACTGAAGGGAAAATGCCCCAAGAACAAGCAGGAACTGAAGACATTTGCAGTAGAGGCCTGGCATAGCATCACCAGGGATGAAACCCAGCATCTGGTGATGTCTATGCATTCCAGACTTCAGGCTGTAATTGACTGTAAAGGATTTGCAACAAAGTATTAAAAAGTGAAAGTTTGATGTAGGATTGCTTAGTTTGTCCCATTACTTTTGGTCCCTTAAAAAGTGGGAGGCACATATAGAAACCGCTGTAATTCCTACACTGTTCATCTGATTTGGATGTAAATTCCCTCAAATTAAAATTAAAGCTGAAAGTCTGCAGTTAAAGCACATCTTTGTTTCATTTCAAATCCATTGCGGTGGTGTATAGAGCCCAAAATATGAGAATTGTGTCAATGTCCCAACATTTGTGGACTTGACTGTATATATATATATATATATATATATATAAAATGTGTGTGGGTAAAACATATATATGTATATATATATATAATTATTTCACAACTGTAAGACATTAACAGTTGATTATATATTTATTAACAATCCCACAGTCATACATTTTAGAGCATACACACAGTTATACAATAAACAAAGTGATTAATATTTTTCCTGAAAAGCTTCTTAAGGGTGAACCACACTAAGTTTCTCCTAATCTCCACTATACATCACTGCTTAGCACTTATATGAGGGAAAAGGAATAAAATGAAGGCCACTTGCAGATGGTTGAAAGTCAAATCTTATCCAAGCGCAATTCAATGAGTAACTAGTGTCCTGTATACAACAAAACTGTATTAGGAAAATTTCACAGATGTGGGCCCTTGTCAGGGAATAATTAGATGACAATGAGCGCCAGCAATAAAACTCCTTCATCTGGTCAGTAGTGAGTTTATAGTTAGATATGCAGTATCTGATTGGTGGTCACACACTAACATCCAAAATACACTCCACAAAATAGCCAATTTTTCGATACTATGTCCTATCCAGCAAGGATATTTTGGCTCTGTCTCCCTGTCATCTCTATTTAAAGTGGTTGAACTGGTTCACGATCTGAAAACAGCGTAGTGGTTTGTAATTCCTTCTTGCTACCCTGACGCATTTCATAACCATGGGGAGACTTTTTCAAAGAGTACAGCTTTGGCTATCTCTCAACTTTTTATAGGGAAACTAATCCATGGGATTAGACATCAATAATCCAGGGAAACTAATCTTCACCTGCAAGTCTTGAGGTTACTTACTTTATTTGTTTATTTTTTCTTGTAAGCCCTGTGGAATTATTAAAGTTGATCTGAATCTTAATGAAAGGTGCAAATTACAGAAAACTGCAAAGAGCATCTATGGTTCCGTGGCCAAATTAAGATATAGTCTGATGTAGCTGCAGTTTCAGGCCTCCTTCAGAAATAGACCAATGTTATTTTGTTTTTTTTATTTTTAAAAAAATTAAAGCCTGGATGCATGGTCTTGGGAGTGGTGAGAGGTGGGTGGACAGCACAGTAGTGGAAGCCTTTAGAGCCCAGGAGGAGGTTAAGAACCACAATGAATGGTCAGTTGGACAAATTTTTTGTTGGTTTATGGCATCACATCACGTAACACCATTCCTGCTTTTTACTTTAATCTCTCTCTACTTTCCAATGAAGCAGCAGGACCATCAGGCTGACCTGTCAGCAACACTAGTCAGAACCAGGGGTTATACATTGTTCAGTCACCAGATCTTGTCTAAGTGAGCCACAGCACTCACCATCCAACTCTTTGCTCCCGAGCCCTACCTGTTGTGCTTCCCCTATTGATGCTGACTCACTCAGTTTTCGTTTTCAAAGCTGACAATCTGGTATTACTGTAAAAAACATACAACAAAGACCACTAAAGCAAGGTATTGCAGATGATTCTTATTAAGAGACCTGGTTCTTTTTCACACACAGCTGCCCACTTCTTTCATCTCCCCACGGTAGATCAAAGGGATAAGTCTGGGTGGTGTAGATGCACATTGACGTCATTGGACAGCAGGGGGTGGGCCATGATTACATGATTTGTGACATCAAGGTCCCACTCAATCTGGTTCAGAGAGGGCGGTCTACTCTTCCAGGAGTCCGGGAGGACTCCCAAAATTCAGGAATCTCATGTTCTTGAAGTATAAGCAAGTGTGATTCCACACAGATTTTCACCTCTATCGCTCTTAAAATACATATGTTTATGTAGTATATAAATATATATTTTAAAGAATTATAATAAGTTATTCAGTACTGAAACTACTTAAAGTTTAGATTTAGTAGCCCTAAGGAAATCTTAAATGTCTTAGTTAACCTAAATCTTTTAATGTTATCATAATATTGTAACGTTTGTGAAGACCTGTGTAATTGCATGTGCTACAGGTGCAGACAGTAGGTCCTCAGTAGCAGATTATGATGGTGCCCATTCACTGCCCCACCAGAGATGAATTTTAGAGGGGGAAAATGGAAGTGAATGTGTGGTCTGTTAGCTTGGTCCATACAATCACATTACTTTACACCCTTGCCAAGGCTGCACATGTAGTGTTGAGAGGGCTAAGAAGTTGTTCTACCAGGGGCTCAGGGTTGGACTGGGGTATGAAGGGCCCACCAGGGAGACTGCAACATTAGGGGCCCACGAGAGTGGGTGTGGCCAGCCATCATAGCTGACCAGACACTAGAGGGGGAGTGGTCAGCCCATGAAGGACAGCTAGCACCATAGTGTAGTATATAAAGAATGCAGTGTATATATAAAGATTACACAGTTTTAACCTGCCCCTTAGATTGGGCAGAACAGTCACCAATAATCAGGATTGTCCCATTAGACTCAGAACATTTGACAGACTGTCCTACCTGTTCTTGTCACTTTGCGGTTTCTTTAGTTGCGGTTTGTCTGGATCCTGGAATGTTGGGGGCCTTATTTAGAAAACATATGGGTACGTTTAGAAAATTCCAACCAGTCCCAGCATTAAATCAATAGGACCCATAATTAATACTTAGGCCTTCCTCCAGCCCCAACATAAAAGTAATAGTATTCCCATTTAATAAATAAACCTATTTCTCTCACTCCAGACAGACCCAGCAATAAATTAATAGCATTTACGTATAATAAATATACCTATTTCCCACAACCGTCACTGCCATTAAATAATTCATATTCACATTTAATCAATAGACCTCATGCTCCTCAAACTCAGCCCCATATTCAATGAATAGCCCCCAAACCACCCCTCTTAAATTATTAGTCCCCACTTTAAAATTAAATTGCCCCACCATCACCCCACAAATAAAATCACACCCATTAGTTAGCCACCATCTACCACACACACATTACATTGCCACAAACCCGCTGTGCCATCACACACACATTACTGTGCCTTTTCATCACCATGCTGTGCCTCCTTATGATCACACTGCGCACCTCCATGCTGCTTTGGCCCCCCTTCAGACTCTGCCATGCTTCTTTGGCCCCCCTTCCCACTCTGCCATGCTGCTTTGGCCCCCCTTCACACTCTGCCATGCTGCCTTTGCCCCTTTTCACTCTCTGCCATGCTGTCTTTGCTTCCCCTTCACTCTCTGCCATGCTGTTTTTTCTCCCCCTTCACTCTCTGCCATGCTGTCTGTGCTCCCCCTTCACTCTCTGCCATGCTGTCCTTGCTTCCCCTTCACTCTCTGCCATGCTGTATTTTCTTCCCCTTCACTCTCTGCCATGCTGTCTGTGCTCCCCCTTCACTCCCTGCCATGCCGTCTGTGCTCCCCCTTCACTCTCTGCCATGCTGTCTGTGCTCCCCCTTAACTTTCTGCCATGCTGTCTGTGCTCCCCCTTCACTCTCTACATGTTGTCTGTGCTCCCCCTTCACTCTCTGCCATGCTGCCTTTACTCTCCCTTGCTTCCGTTCCTTCACTTACCTTTTCTATCGGCTTCTTTACTCTCTTCTTCTCTTCTGTCTTCTCTGTTCTTGTCGACTCCTCTCTGCACCGCTCCTCACTAAACGTCAGGCGTGATGACGTCACGCCCGACATTCAATGGGAACGGAGCAGAGGGGAAGGGCGCCGGTGCCGTGGTCATGTGAGTATTTTTTTTTTTTTAAGTTACCCGCTTCCCTCACCAACTAAGAGGGGAGCGATCAGGGTCGGGGCCTACCAGGGGACACCCCGGCCCCCCATTGGCCCAGTCTGACCCTTTGAGGGGCTTATTTTTTCCTGACAGCCCTGTAGGAGAAATAGCAAAGACCTCTGTGAAGAATTTGCTTGCTTCAGCTGCTTTCTCGATAGCCATAAATGTTACTTGCAGTTTTCCAAAAGCTCTTACAGTAGCAGATCTGCTTTGCCATGACATATCTAGGCAAAGCTCACCCATTGCAATAGGAAATCATCTTTAAAACATTGCTGTGCTTTTTCCTACAGATTCATAAATAGCTGTCTAAGTAAGCAAAGTTCTTTTTGACATTCTTTAGAGTGGGCTATAGTAATTCAGTGTCAGCTTCAGCAATAAATTTTAAATTCTCTTTATAATGTTTATCAACAGTACATGTAGGCTTCAGTTGTTTTCCGTTACCAGCGTTGTAATTACATTTTAATTGGCAGTAAGTACATTTTTATTGGCTTGAAGTACATTTTGTCGACAGAAAGTTTGCTTACAGGATTTGCTTAGTATAAGTTTGTCTATATTAATTTAGTAATATGTTAATTAAACCTCATGTTTAACTTTTAGTTACTAGCCAACAGTTGAAATCTATTATCATCAATCATATCTTATCTTCTAGTTACTTACTTCATACAGAGTCAGTTAAAACTGAAATGACTGAAGAAATTAAAAAAAAAAAAGCAAATATATATAATTTATAGAAAATATCACCAGATATCTACACACAATCTTGTTTAATAATAAGATTTATAATTCATAATATTTATGCTGCTTATTCTTACAAAGTTATTGAAAGAAATACACTATAATGGAAGCTTAAAAGGAAAATAACTAATTCAAGCTCTATTATTGATGGTATTTATCAGTGATTGGGATTAACTCTTTTAATATTTAACTTTTAATGTGTTTTATACATATTTTACTACAATTTATGCTTTGCTGGTATTTTAAACATATACAGTATATTTTACAGCCTGACTGTTGACTAGTATTCAGCTTGACATATTTAACTACGGCCATCAATGACATGAATAACTGTATCACTTGTCCATTTAGAGACATCTAATAATTATATAACATTCACAGTTCTGAGGAACATTACAGTACATTTCCATCCAACTCTAGAGATAAAGCCGTGGCCTCTGCACTGATTACAGGTTTGTGTCACAACAAGTCTTGTGCAAAGTGTTGCTGAACATGAAAATGCAGTACTCCTCCTCAGTGCTTTTCTGCTCTTTACAAATATTGATGTCTGTGAGCGGAATACGTAATTAAACTGGATGCATGCACGTTGGAAAGCTGGAAATGAAGTGGAAATGCTTTTGATCAGTGATGGTTTCTTGACTCTGAAGCTGATTATACAAGTGTAAAAGCGTAGAAGGTTATTGCATTCTTTTTTTTAACTCAATAATTTCAATAGCACGTACAAGGGCTGAGAACAAATTTATTGGCTGATGTTGAAGACAGACTGAAGTCTATGTACAATATAAATCATATTATATACACATTACACTGTGCTAGTACTAACTCTATTGGCTTCATCTCAGTTGCCCATGGAAAGTCAGGTCAGTGGACAGGGTACATAGCATATAATATCCCTCATATTTATTTACACTGATTTCTTCACCACAAAACTTATTGGGATCTTTTTGTATTTGAGATCAGAGTAATACAGTTTTTTTCTCCAGAATGATGTTTTGTTTAAATGACAAACACACCTATCAGTTTTCTTTAAGTTTAATATGAAGGTCTTATATCATTATGTAAACATACATAAACATTTTTGTTATGCATAGATTTTACCATATACAGGACACTCAAACTTGAATTTTTAGATTTTGTCAAGGACAATATAAGGAATCATGTGGGTCAAGAGGGTGTCTACATTTCCTTTTCTCTATTTCTTAACCAATTCATTTTTTTATGTTTGGAAATGACATGCACATATTTCTAAACATGCATACATTACAATCACTTCCCATTTTACAATTTTATAATCCAATTACCACATTTTGTATTTGATACAGTCATTGAAGTGGAAATTTAGAAGGGGCTGTATGGAAATTTACAAGGGGCAGTATAGAAAATGTATGTGGGTGAAATTTGATAGTTTTACAATGAAGGCAGTAGAAGTGGGCATATGTCATTATTATTATTATTATTGTTGTTGTTGCTAATATTAATAATAATAATAACCTTTATTTATATGGTGCCACAAGGTGTCTACAGCGCCATACAGATTGCAAACAATAAGATAGTACAGGGTAAAACAGCACAGAACAATAAATGAGTAGCACTATAACACCTAAAGCTCTAAGCACAGCTAATAATATCTATTTACAGAAAGGCTAGAAGGGGAGGGGGAGCAAGGAGCAATTGGCACAAGCTGGGAACCTGTGCCTAAAAGTGTGGGTGCAGCTGACAGGTTAGGAGCTACCAAAAGAGCTGCAAAGGTAAGCCGGGTTGGAGACAAGGGCAAAGCCCAAGGAGGAGGTGGACAGTGTAGTTGGAACAGAAGTAATAGGTGGTGAGACAGGTGGCAAGAGGGCCCTAAGAGCTTACAACCTAAAGGGAGGGCAAACATACATCAGTCACAAGCGGGTAGTCAGTGAAAGGGATCAGAACAGGAGGAGCCCTTATGAGGGATGGATGTAGAGAGAGGGTGAGGTAACTAAGCATAGAGAGTTGGTTAATGCCCATTCGAAGCTGCACAGACTTGGTGAGGGTCTGATAGCACGACGGTTTTTGTTCCAGTGGAGGGGGGCAACCTGGGAATAATCTTGCTTTCAGGAGTGGATTGCTGTGATCAGAGGGGAGAAGAGGCAATGATCATTGACCAAGGAACAGGAGGGAGTGTAGTTAGAGATGTATGGAGCAGTGAAGTGGCCGTGAGCCTTGTAGGTTATGGTGGGGAGGTAGGGGTAGGAGAGTCAGTGTAAGGCTGTGCAGAGAGGGGAGGCAGATGAAGGGCAGAGTGAGAGGAAGATAAGTGTTGCAGCCGCCTTTAGTATAGAACAAAGAGGAGTGAGATGGGAGATGGGGAGCAGGGTCATAACACTGTACACCAGACCACTTCAAACACTGATTTGATGACATAAGAACACCATCAGGAAGAAAAGAACAATAAACTAACACAGAAAACTAGAAAATGGATTGAATGTTCTTGTCATATGTACATGCTGCAATATGTCTATCTGTCTTACATGCTGATCTCTTCTAACAATACCAAACTTACACTGTAGTGAAAAGAAGGAGAAGCAGATCCATGGGAATGACCATTTTACAGTAAATACCGAAACATTTTCTACTAAAGGTGACTTATCCTTCAAGCTGTGCCTCTGTCTTAAATATATTGATAGCTTTCCCCTTTTTTAATTAACAAATTGGTGGAAGAATTGATTCCCAATCAGAAAGATCTAGCTGTTTCAATATTTTTGTATATGTTACTTAAGATATTAAAGTATTTAACAGCAGTGAAATTTATATTGAATTGTTGGATCTGGAGAACACGGTATTAATTACTTTCTGTTACATTTGCAGGAAAGTTATTGAAATGAAAGCTAGTAAAATGACATAAGGTTATACAGCAGCATTATAACATTGTTTAAAATAACTGAAAAGTTTTGGATGCATAAATATGTGACCTAGTTTCAACTCTTTTTCTGGGAGTCTTTTTTTTTTTCTGGAGCATATGTCATAAAAGAATTCTATATTTTGCCTTTTTACTTGCACATTATATTTCTTAACATTTTTGATGTATAGAAAAGCAAACTCTTCTTTATCCAATGTAAAAAATGTACAATTCTGTGTCTGTGTTTGCGTTGTGAGAACTTTAGAAAATATCTGTAATTGCAAGAGGCGGAGAGCCTGCTGATTACATGCTAGCATTTTAGATGGCATTTCCAACACTATTTTTTCTCTTATACTTGACATACTAGAGACTAAAATCACCATCTATGTGGCTGACAGATCATTGTGGAAATGACCTAATTTTGCTTTTTTTGGATGATCTCCATACAGTTAATGCTTCCTTCAGTTGTCCAGACACCCAAAAAATATTTGGCATATATGTAAAAGATTGACAAGCTAAATTCTGTATGGATGTTAGGGCTCACGCCCCAGGTATCAACTCCTAGAACCGCTTCAGAGGTCTTCGCCTATAGCAGCCGCCTTTCCCGTAGAGCTAGATGCGCTCACAGGTACTCAGATGCCCCCAGAACTTGTTCTCTAGTAGTAGGGGTTGATAACCTGAGAACGTAGCGCAGGTGTACACAGAGGTGGAGTGACAATGGATTCAGCTCATGATGTGGTCTTACAAAGTTTAGAAATACATCCAGAAAATATTGGAGGAAGAAGGGTGACCGTGCTTCATTCTGCACCTGAAAATAGATGTAGATTTATAGTTAGACCAAGAATTCCTTACGCAAGTCACATATGCATCAATCAGATTGTTTTTTAGTGAATTGTTAAAAAAACTCCTTGTATATGGAGGGCAAACAAACAAAAGGGTCAAACCGAGTCACCAACCAATAATCTTGAATTGTATTTTTTCATCCAAAACCAATAGGGTTGAAGTAGATACTATTATGTGCATTGTAAATTATATAGATTGTTATGATGTGATTAAAGTCCAACAATATATTACATTACCAATGCACTGAAAATAACTGTCAGATCAAACTTGTTAGTGTCAAGTTGTCACAAACAGGGTAGTTGGAAGGCCTTGCCTGCTGGTATTTGCGCTGCTACGCAAGGAGGCGCGGAGTCTAACCACGCCCCAGGTCTTCACCAGGGAACCCCGCAAGGAGTTTTGGACTTTCGCTGAGACGTGTCGGTCGCGGTTCTCCCAGGTAGCTACCAGCAAGGTTTGGTGAATAATCGTAGTCAATGATCCGTGCAGGCAACAAAGTACAGAGGGGTCAGGCAGAAGAGTAGTCGGGAAGCCTGGGGTCAGAGCCAGGAGATGCAGGCAGAATGAATCTATATGAAGGGGAGCCAAGAGACAGGAGCCAGGGAGAATCCGAGAGAGTAGTCAAACAGGCAGGGGTCAGAATCCAGGAGATGCAGGCAGAATGAATCTATATGAAGGGGAGCCAAGAGACAGGCTAGGAGACGAGATACTCTGGCACCCTAGTGATGCCAGAGTCTAGTTTAAATAGTGCTGCCAGACCTATCATTGGTGGGAGAGGAGGTCAGCTAGTCTGACTGCCGACGGGAAGTGCTGCTTAGCGTCTCCGTTGCCTAGCAATGGAGATGTGATGTTCGGGCGCGTGCGTCCGAACTTCTTGTGGGGCCGAAAGTGACATCCCTTTGCCTAGCAACGGGATGAGCGGCAGCAGAGAGGGCGTCCGTCCCGGCACCAGGTAAGAGTGCGGGACGGTGCCTGACACAAGTGTTCATTGTGGCCAAATGCAGCTCAAACGCATCCTGACAAATGTTCCCTTCACTACTGAATTTTTAACACAGGACTGATACTTCTGGGTGTTGCAGGCTAAAAAATAATGCAAAGCTAAGAGAAGCAAATGTTTGTCATAAAACGTGTGTGTAGCGGTCCTAATTATTTTTTCCACTGTCTGCATCATAGCTAACTTAATATATTTTGAGAGTCTTAAATACTTTAAAATAACGCCCCCCAATTACGAGGTTTAAATGTGGCAGGTAAAAATGCCACTGTAGTGGGCATAATATGATGCTTTAAGCTGCTCACAACCAATCATATGTTGTCTCTCTATGTCAATGAATGGCCAATGTTGATTTTCTGCTTTCAATCACTGTTAAATCCAAGGACCAGTGTTTACAGGGAGGGTATATCATTACTTTAAGTTTGTGGAGATAAATTGATGGTAGGAGGTTAATTTGCAAGATGCTCTAATTGTGAACTGAGATAGTAATGCGACTGATTTAGGCTGCACGGGAGGTTAGATTATGACTGGGGATTTAACTGTAAAACTAGGATTCTCTGTGAGAAACATGATTTATTTCTTGTTTTCATTTATACCATATTTTTACATGGTGTTAGAGCAATGTGATTACCCCAATGAATTTATATGTGTGTGTCTTGATACATCTATAGCACTACATTAAAATTCGCTACACCATTTCCTTCAAGAAGATCTAACAGGTAAGTAAAACCTTAACCATTTATTGGACAGCTAAACAGTATGTGTTTCATTTTTCCCTGGACAATCTAGACTAATCATTAACTGAAATTATTATTTTGTTAAAATTGAGACAAGATTTCTAGTTCAGTTTAATTGTAGATGTAGTAGGTTTAGACATGTAACTTGACACTTTAAGTGGAGTGAGGGGTGGCGATTATAAGCTCAGTAGACTTCATATCATGAGTGTCTACATTTTTTTAATATGTAGAGCTCAATGTGAATCAAGGAGAAAAAAATACACAGAAACATTTCTAAGCGGGGGAATTCAATTTGCTAGCGTTGTTTGTGAGAATAACGCGGTCCGTGCAATATTGACTTTATTACGGTAATAGTGCGCATTATTACCGTTAGTACGCTAATTGCAACACTGATTTTTGCTTGCGTTAAAATTAACGTACTAACGTTAATAGTGTGAGTGGTGCGTTATTTTCACGAACAACAGTCAATTGATTCCCCCCTAAATGTTTTAATTGGGGTAAAAATAGAACATAATTAAGTAGTGTTTATATGATCATATTAACACTTTTTTCTGTCGTAAAGCTGCAATATTTTAGTGTTTGCAGTCTTAATGTCCTAATTACCAAATAGATCCGGTCTGGGCTGAGCAACAGAGGACATCTTCCCTCCGGACTGGTCCCATATTAGAATGCATCATTTTTAAATAATGTTTTTAATAGGCTGCCAGCCCATTGAGTATGCGACCACATACGCATGGCTCCACAAGTTGTGAGCTGCTCCAAGAAACAAGTAGAAATGTCTCCTGTTTGCTCTGATGTATTAGGATATGCAGTCAGCCCAAGGGATGGCTAGACTAGGAGTTTTATTTTGAGGTGGATTTCCCTGCACAAGGGCTCGCTGATTATAGAGAAGGGGGGGGGGGTTAAAAGACTGCTCTTACTGAAGAGTATTGTAAGAACAGCAGGGTAATAGCAGAGAAAGGTTAAAATGTTATATTGACAGGCCACCAGTTTGAGTATCTGTCATTGGATGTCTGCCTGTCACTTCAGTAACACTCCAGAAAATGAAAAAATATCCAGGTTAATAATGGTAACAGTTGGACAGACACAGGTTGTCAAAATCTGAGTTAATGGTATGTGGGTTACATTTTGCATTGCAGACCAGAAGTTCTTGCACCCTTCCCCCTCAAGTTCTAACCTTAAAAATGAAATTCAAATTTATTTACGATTTTATTATATTTATTTTTTCAGATTTTTGTATACAGTAATTGGCAATGCATATCCCCAAAAAATGTACATAGTTACTCATGGTCAAATTAATACTAAAAACTAAACTAAATACTGAAATGACAATACTGATGATGTTGACTACCACTCAGACACTAGGAATTATTATGTTAATATGTTTTGGTATAATATATGTGTTTGCTAAATGAGTGGGATATTGTAGAGAACAAGGATAAGTGGGTATGGGGAGAATATTAATAATATTAATATTAATAATATTGGAGGCTAAGACTGAAGCTGAGATCCCTGTTGACTCCACCTGAAGGTTAATTTTGAGAGCTTGGCCTATTATGAAATTAGTATAAGCACCAAGTTGTGTGAATTTATGAGATCTGTTATATAAATAAGCCATATCTTATTATAGACTTGATACAACAAGGGGGTATCTAAGTCCTCTAGGGGAAGGAACAGGAGAAACCATGGGGTTTTAGCAATACAAACTGTAATTATTTTACTCAGAAGATCAATGATTCTGGCCCAGAATGCAGATATTTTAGGACTTCACCACCATATATGGAAGGAATGAGCCTGTCTCCCCATAACCTCTCCAATGTTGTGAGGAG
Source organism: Mixophyes fleayi (assembly GCF_038048845.1). NCBI lineage: Eukaryota > Metazoa > Chordata > Amphibia > Anura > Limnodynastidae > Mixophyes > Mixophyes fleayi. The sequence goes on along the minus strand of NC_134404.1, from coordinate 192,284,434 downwards.
ACAGAATTATACATCCAATGCAACTTAATAGAAGGAAGTAGAAGATTTTGAAACTGTTTCTCTTATCATTTACTAGGTATCCTCCTCTGATACTCTCTCCAGGTCTGCCTCCCAATTGAACTTGTGTTTTGGAGTAACAGACTGCTAGCAATCAAAAGTAGAGAATTGAAATTATACCATTTGAGAGGTGGTTACAATAGCTCAGAAACTCAAATGGAGGAATCTGGTTTAAGAGGGAATTAACAAAGTGCCTCATTTGGAAATATTCAAAGAGTCTTGCCACAAAAATCAAATTTATGCTGTAGCACATCTAAAGGAACACATACCATTCTCCATAAAAAAATAATAATCTGATACCCTTATTAAACCAGGAGAGGAAGAATGCCATGTGTTGCACTGGGGGAAAACATGGGTTGGTTCATATTGGGCTGAAAGGTGAAGGGAGAGAGAATATTTTTAGATGGATTTTACAGGAATCCCGGATCTGACAATAAGGTTATAACCGGGTAAAAGAGAACCAGTGCAGGTGCTTTTTGGAAGGTACACCAATTATCAAAGCTAATGAGAGTACTTTGCAAGAAGTATATCCACCTCAGGGTTTGCCAAGGAGCAAACCAGGCATTTGCCTGGCTTAGAGGTAATAAATTTTGACATCTAGAAAGCCTCTTCCCCCATTGGAAGTTCTGTGCCTTAGGTTTGAAAAGCTCGTCCTCTAAGTTTTGTTCTTCTAGATGAATTGGACCATCTGTGTTATTGAGTTAGCATAGGTCCGGACACCTTAATTGGCAAGGTTTGGAATAAGTAGAGCAGTCTTGGTAGCAAGTTCATTTTAAGTATCACAATTTTTTTTGTAAATAAAACATAACACGATTTAAAGATGCAGTTGCCAACTAAGAGATGGTTTGTGTTTCTTCAACATATATCAATCTAATTACCTTTAAGAAGACATATGGCATTGTTCAATTTTCTACTTCAAGGTATGATAAGCTTCCTGACTGACGGGCTCAGACTGAGAGATCAGGATATACCTTCCTGGGAATAAGCAGCAACCAAATGTTTCCAGGAGACACACTTTTGTTTACAGTGGCAGCCATATAAATATCCCCCACATATTAATTTTGCAAAGGGAACACTGAGTAATTGGATAACCTCCTGAGAAATAAACTTCAGCTTTATGTTAAAAAGGTACAAAACTTGCTGTTAAAAAATGTATGTAGCGCAAATCAGTGATACATGAGAGGAGCTTGGACACAGAGTCAGATGAGTTCTATAAGATATAATTTGACCCTTAAAATAGGAATATCAAGCCTTTCACTTTCTACTTTTCTCCTAATGATGGGACTACAGGAGGTGCAGAGGGTTTGAGGCTGCTATGGGTCTTGCAGGACCTCCTCCACTGAGGCACCCTGTTCATATCCCCCAACCCAAGCCCCCCTCCCCCAACCCGTTGCTTGTGCTCTGCCTCTTCTCGGCATAGACAGTCTGGGAGGATAGTGCGACAGCAAATTTTGCTATAGAACCTGGCAATGCACTTTTCTGCCCCTGTTTCCATGTATTTTTATCATTAATCCCACTTTTTGTTGTATTGTCAAATCCACATCCACTTAACAATGACAAAGAGCCAGTGGTCAAAGGGGGTATCTAAAAGTGGTGCTATGGAAATTTAGAAGTGGCAGTATGTAAATTTGGAAGTGAAGGTATGAAAAATGTAAGTGAATGACATTTTATAGTTTTACAAAGAAGGCAGTAGGATCAATCGTGGTATGGCATACCACCATATACTTGCCCACTTCGACCACTGCAAAGAGCTATATCAAAACAAGTGTGTAAGTAACCGCCCTATTATTTATATAGTTCTGAAACCTTGAGTGCAAAATGGTTATGTTAAATTTACTGTATTAGAGTGATGTGTGGATCATTTACATTGCTGAGTGCTGTCTTGTGCTTAGCATCTGTTCATCCACATGTGAAACATATACGATCACTGTTTCCTATAACTGCAAGTGCATTACTTTGCATGGTGCTGGTTGAGAGCATATAGGTGGCTGTTACTTACATTAGCACTTCGCAGAGGAGCAGTTCATGCTGAAAACTAAGCCTCTTGAATTAATTTCATTCAGACTTTAATTAAACACTTACATCTGTTACATTTGTTTTTGGGTTTGAATGTTTAATTCATGACATGTTGACTCTTTATGCAGGGTTCAGCTGTAATGTCGCTGTGTTTATAATGTTGCATGTTTCTTTTGCTGGATAGCTTAATTGGCGGGCAGTAATTATTATCATTATGTAGACAATCAACGGCAGGCATGCCCAAACAAGCTCTTCACAAACATGAGTCACAACATTTAGAGATAATGAAAAAGAGAGATAAAATATATAACAATATTGTAACATGTTACATAATATTGAATGTATGCAGTATGTACACTTCATTCTTATTGCTTCTCTATTGTTAGGGACATACACTATAGTTTATGGAGGACTTTGCATATATTTATGTAACACCTCCTTGATATGGTAAATGTTCTACAGTTACTTTAAGGTAAGTATTTTTCTTTATCCACAGTATTTTATCCTGTGAATCTATTGGTGCCTCCACCTGATCCTAAATAGAGACTTGGCAGGTAACCCAGAATTAGAGCAGCCAGGGGTCGACTCAGAATGTTCCCCTTCCCCAACACTACTCAAATTATCACATTTACATATGAACAATGTTCTATCACATGAACAATGTTCTTTGGTAGAACTTCAATCAGATAGTATATACTTATTGATCTGTTGTAGGGTTCAATCAACTAAGTGATTTTATAATTGATAATTAATAAATAAAGCCATTTCATAACTTCAGGATCTATAAATGGAGAAACTACGATAGTTCTATTGAATGTTTTCCTTCAGTAAGTAATCTCTTATCTAGCTGTAAAACCTCTTAAGTAATTACTTATTCTAAGTAACTTTTAATACAATAAAGATACATTACTACATACAGTTTATGTTTAATGAAAACAATGAATCCAAAAGCAATACACATTAAATAAAAACTTATATTATAATGCTTGTATCACCACAAGTTTTCTATGCATAAATGTAAGATCTTGACAGTGAACAGTCCTAAACTATATTACATGCTATAATATCGTTATCACTGCCATAATTTATAAACTGTTCAAATGGACTAATTATATCTGCAGGTATAATATATAACCAACAGTTATATGATGGCCATAAGTTGGTGCACATAGAAATAATTCCTGTGGTAACATATAATTAATTTGTTGAACTCCAGCATTTATGATTCTCACTCCTGATTGAACTGACTGGTCAGTATTTTTACAGTTCGTAGGTTTAGTCATCACTGGAATTAATAATATCCTCTTCTTAATGAACTTCAATGATACCTGTTGCACTATTGTAAAGGGTAATTACAATCACTGTGTAGGTCTTGTACACCCTTTCTCTATGCTGTCAGTACAGCAGATGAATTCCATCTCCATTAAAGACTAAAATTGTGCTGGATGTCAATTCAGTTTAATGCAATTATTATGTTTACAAGGGTATAATATCTTCTTCACTCAAACAGTATTACACAAGCTATAATAGACTATTTTGGCTTCCATATTATCGCACAGGATGCCACTCAATGAAGTAAGCAAGTAGTCAATGTTGATATGATCAGAACTAGAAAGTGGCCCGTATACAATTCACACATTTACTTATAATCTAACAATCAGTCCAATAGTATTATACCGTCCAACCCATTATACCATCAACTTGCAGAAGATATTAATTAAATAAATGTGATCACTCAGATTTAAAAGTAACACTCCTTGTCATTACCAGTGACCTGGCAGCCTTTCTCCAATCACTGTGAGCATACAACAATCTACATAATATTTCTCATATGTTCTCCATTATCACCTTTAGTCATCTCTTGACTGTTCCTCTGCCCCGAATGCCATACAGTTCCAATGGTAGAGAACAAAAATGGCGCTGGGGAGAGGTGGTAAATCAACCAGAAATAAACCATGAGATTGGTTGATATAATAAAACAGTTTAATATAACACAATCAATACATCCCACAAGGAATCCCTATAAATATAAAAGCTGGTATAAAAATAAATGAGAATATGCTCCTAGGAGGCTTATAGGAGGAGTATAAATATAGAGTAAATTCATGCCATACTGGATGAAATGTATGGTCACAGAGAATTGTCTATATAGGGCTAATAAATCATAGTGCCCAATCAAACTCGTGTGTCCAGTTGATTGAATAAATGTCCAGATTAATCCAAGGACTAAGCAAACAACGAGGAGTATCTGAAATAAACCTCCGTCCGGACGGCTCTAGAATACAGAGAAATATAATCCCCTTGGGGAATAAATCTGACCCACATCTACATATAGATGAAACTTCCGTGGGGATACAGATGACAAGCGCGGTATGTTGAGTTTTCACGGACTTAACCGTTAGAATGGTAAAAAGTGTATTTACTCACTGATCTTGCCGCGTCGTATATCAAATTGGTCTCTGTTGAGGTCCTGCAGGTTCCAATGGTCACCTTTCACACACCACAACAGCTCAGGAATGTGATAATGTGCTGTTTATCTGTTATGTCGTTCTGTCAGTTCTGTGCACAAGTCATTTATCTAGCAGCTTGTGGTGTGTCACAGGACAGCACTAGGCTACATTTAGTTAAAAAATAAAAGATATTTAGTACAAATGTAATGAAGGTTTGTCCTCTATTTCATATTTCCTTTAATGGGAACTCAACACATTTATTTTCATGTATATCCCCAAGTTGATAATACAGTGCAAAATTTTTGTTAGAAATATTGTTTCTTCTGTCATTTGGTAGAATAATAAGAATGTATTTGAGATATTTGTAATATTTAACACCATCATGTGAGCTAAGTATTACAGCTGACTTGTATCAAATAAGTTGGAAAAGATAATCTGGGCTCTCAAACCTATTCTACCTGGTACAAAAATGGTCTGCACGACATATTATGACTTCATAACTTACATGTTTTTAAACATCTATTAAGTCAGTCCAAGCTACTCCAAAAGCAATGTAACTGAGAAGTTAAAAAGCTACAGTACCAAGTGAAATCTTGGAGAGTCTGCATCCTCTTCCTTTCTCATTTTCTACAATGGAATTTATTAGGTAAACAATAACTACTATTGGGTTTTATTTAATTTGATTCTCTGTAATATAGTTAATCTTTAGCAGTGCAGAGAAAAAGATTAAATTAAATTTTATCTTCCAACATTTCCTTTAACTGTTAGGAAAGGTTCATCATACATTTTATCCAGGACAGAGTTCCGTGGTCTCAGATAGAGCAAGGTTGACTTTGACTTTGGTATGCCGATCACTGTGCCCACCTCTTAACTGTGCCACACTCACATAATAATACTATGGCGTGAACAGTGTAAGACATGTAAGTCTTGATTTATCTGTAGACCCTATTTAAGTCAACCTGGGCATGAAGTGATTGAAGTAAAAGAAAGAATAATTTAGAATCAATTATTCAATTTAGTGCATATTATGTCCTGTAGGAACATATATGAAAAACAAGATGAAAGCAGGTTGGGAAGTATAAACCTGCTACTGCTGTGACTGTACAACACATAAATCAAGGAAGAAAAGCTCCATCTTTATGACCAGAGAATTAATGTCATGGTAACAATATTGAAACATGTTACCTAATGCTAGGTGGCTGGATCCCAGTGGCTGGCAGCCAGTTCTGTTCACTGGCAGCAGGTACCTGCAGTCATGACAGCTTGAATGTATCCAGGAGGAAGTAGAACCTGGTCAAGATCAGGCATTAGTGAACAGAAAGGCTGGTGGCTGTATTAAGATGCCTATGGGTAGCCCAGGAGAGTAGCCAGGAGGAAATAGCAGGGTCAGTACACAGTCTGAGGCAGGAGCAAACCAAGATGTCAGGAAGCAGGGAGCAAAGAAGTGCAAGGAACACAATTACCTAGGAAGGTAGCAATGAACGAATGTCCCCTTTAACCCCTTCAGTGCTGATGATGAGTGGGACTCGTCCTCAGCATATATCTCAAAAGTGCTAAGGATGAGTCCCACTCATGGACTTTGGAGAGGTGGCTCCTGACAGCACCAGGAACACTGCATAAATGATCTTCCCTGCATTCACATTATTACTACATAGTGTTAATTAGGGAATATAACATGCCATCTTTAGTCACATGTAGACCAGATTGTGGAAGCTCATCTACCAAACCATGCTAACCTCAGTTCAGAATTTTCAAGATTTTGGTATCTAAACAATCACTTTTTGGAAAATGGTTTGTTTACATTTTAAATGGCCTTTACTTACAGGTCTAGGTGTAAATTTACTGCAAAAGTATTAGCACCATACAACCTTATTTAATCAAGGCTGTAAATTGACAATTCTAAAACAAAGCAGCTCTTGCTTTACTCAGAACAAATTATGATCAGTTCAAAAGTTGAGCATTTTTGGATGTGCTGCCTCTGACCTGCTTACTTGTTCTAAAATAACAACAAAAAAGCTTAACAAATATAGCACTTACACTTGACATAGAGTACCCTTATTTACCAAAATCAATATTACCTTAATGTGGGTCAAATCAATAAATTAAAAAGGGATATGTTCAAATGGGAATGCTGCTTGGCACGTTATGTATAGTGAACCAGCAGAACAAGAAATAGTAAACTTGTGCAATCATTTGAGCAAATGGCCAAGTTAATACCCATTCAGGTTGTGGATCTTAATGTGCACTGGGTACAAAAACATGTTTGATGGTGCAAAACCCAACTTTCACTGCAATCCTCATTAACAAGTCCTGTGATTTTCTTAATGTTTTTTCAGTACTAGGATTGGTGTCTCATTGGTCTTGGCATCCTTTGATATAAGAGACTTTACTTTGATAAGGGTGCTACTATCCTCCATTGAACCCCTCATCTTCCTAACTGCAAGTTGAATGACCTTGTTTTCTTATCAGACAGGTGCTTACAGGGTAGATGGAGAAAGAGAGCAGAGTGTATGAGAGTGAGGAAAAGAAAGGTCTAAAGACCACCAAGAACCAGCTGTAAGAAAACATTCTATCTCCACAGAAAAGTGTTCATTCAAAGATAGAAAATATATTTTCACATTTCCTACACATAATACAAATAAAGAAAACACTTTATAGTGCCTTTAACACCTATTTTTCTTCTAATTTATTTAGAAGACCTGTGTCTAGAAAAGGACGTCTTTTACTTGTTACAAAAAACCTTACTGGTTTCAGTGTTTCAAGTAATTCATGTGTTTACTTCTTTGTCTAGAAATCTTATATTCTTTCTATATTAAGACATATACTTTAGAACTTTACCGTAGAGAAAGTAACTCATTAAAGGATATTTAAAGGTAATTTTCAAAAGGACAAAGTTTCTATTTCCATAAAATTGTGTCTAACTGCTTTACATACTAATGTTTGTAATAGCCCCTGGAAAATCAATCTATGCCTACTTTGGTGGGATTGCAGGTCCAAATGGAAATACATATAGTGCAAAGAGTCAAACATTCACTTCAAACTCCTGTCTAATAATACTAATATTGTAAGACATGTTTATTGTATATCTTAAATAAATAATGAATGTTTTATTGCGTGTGTTATTTTTGAGTGTATGTTTTTATTACATTAGCCCATATTAAAACTTGAAATGGTAAAAAGAGTTCAATGTAAAGTAGCGGATGACTGCCAATTACAGGGACCTCCTGAGTACCTCTGAAATGTATGTATGCTCACTCATTATTTTTTTGCAACAAGATCATTGACTATGATCTTTTCCTTTCTGAAGACTAATTGTATGGACCACTGATAAATTCCCTGACCTCTTGCTAATACTACAATCCTAAAGCTGTACTTGTGTTATTAAATGTTTATTACAAAGTGGATTGCTTTATGCATGGTTCCATTCAGCTGTAGAAATGTCCAATGTAAATAGTATATACACATTATTCATACGTGTTGTACACATCCCTTCATGTGTGTGTAGATCAGGATTGCAATACACCCTCGAGTCCAAGGTATGGAATAAGAAGGTTTAGAAATGTAGGGAGAATAGTAGGTAATAGTAGCAGTACTTGATTGTTGTGCTTATATAAGCTTCACTTATTCTACTTTTTTGTATATCATAAACATTAAATGAAGGATTATTTATAAAGTTAGAGCTGTGCTGGATGCTGTGTTTATATAGTTCTCCCCTAATATAGGAAAATATAATACAATGCAATACAATAAAATAAATGTTCTTAATGTTTTTCAGACTTCCCAGATATTGTATAGTTCAACCTTCTAGAAGATAACATTATGAAATCCCTTTTAAACAAGGATGATGGTAAATAAAAGATAGTAGGCTTCCAGATGGATGAAAACTGATTTGCTCCGATCCGGTCAGATGAGGAGGGCTGGATGCACAGAAGAACACAAAGGTTAGTTAATGATACAGCATAATATACTTTATTGTCACATGTAATTGATTGTACTAATGCAGGAACATTCTATGTATTCGATATAAGTTTCTAAAACCCAATAGTTATTAACCTGCAGGATAAACCTGTTACAGCATTACAGCATAGGATATTCTATCTGCAGTTTATGCACATTACGGGCCTGATTCATCAAGGCACGCATTCTGAGCACAAGTGCGTTTGTTCAAAAATGCATGTAAAGCGGCTCTGCGCACTCCAGAATAGGGACCCGAAGACGTGTGTTGATTAATTCAGCTGTAGATCTGCTTTGTTCTACTATACTGCAGAATAAGTCCAATACATGGACTTTAAATTTGCAAAAGAACGCACTGAAAAAAAAATTATTAAATTAATGTTAACTGTTAATAATATAGGCATTAGTGATAAGATTGTAAAAAAAAAAAAGTGTTTTTTTTTGTATCATTTTTTCCCATGAAATACATTTTTTAGGATGTTCTTAATGTTTACTGAACATAAAACAAATTTTTACACTTGCGCCTGATTGCAAACACATGTTATAGCATGCATACGAGACTCATCACTACTGATCAGGACTTGTAGCTCTGTAGCTGGAGCAAGAGATACGGCAAAAAAACAAGTAACTTTGAGATGCCCAGAGCTGGATTCAGACGTGGCTGCGTGTGCTCGAGATTAGCACACCTTTACTGTATATTCACTACAGCAAAACGCCCCTTCCCTGCCCCATTTACTCCCAGAAATAGTAGGCTGTAGTAAGTGTCCTTTGTGTTCGAAGACGGAGAGAACAGGGCTGTGCTTACTGGCATATGTCCTGCTTCTGGGCATTGCGTGGGTTTCCTCTGGGTGCTCCGGTTTCCTCCCACACTCGTAAAACATACTGGTAGGTTAATTTGCTGCTGTCAAAATTGACCCTAGTCTCTTCCTCTCTGTCTGTCTGTCTCCCTCTCTGTCTGTCTGTCAGTGTCTGTGTGTGAGTGTGTGTCTGTCTTAGGGAATTTAGACTGTAAGCTTCAATGGGGCAGGGACTGATGTGAATGAGTTCTCTGTACAGTGCTGCGGACTTAGTGGCGCTATATAAATAAATGATGATGATGCACAGACTGATTTTGCGTACAATATGCTAAAATAAGGTACTAGTCTTGATGAATGAGGCCCTAAGCCTACATCTAAAATGAGCTGTTGGATAGATATCACATATAATTTTATCAACTTATTTGTGAACAATTAACAAATGTTCTTTTGGTTTTTTTTGGGGGGGGGGGTTTAACACTTTATTCAATAAACAAAAAAGCAGAACATTTCCAATTAATAAAACAGTACAGCATAAAACTGGTTCAGCCATATAACTCCAATTAACAAATGTTTTAAGATTGTAGCCAACAAAAAGAAAAAGTGTTCTGAAGACAACTAAACTCAAATATTGAAAACGTAAAATATGAAGCATGAAATTCTAATGCCAAATCATGCCAAAACTCCACCCGAAAACTGAATGGTTGGATCATTTTTTGCTTGGCTGCATCTTGTTAGTGCAGTTGGAAGGTGTCCCCACACACAGGTGGACAATGGATGCCTTCTGAAAGCATCTTCTGCAATGCCCAAAAATGATCTTATTGATATCAGTAAGATCATTATCTTGCACGGAGGTCATTTATGGGTCAAACTCACTGCAATATCAGGTCAAATGCAATAACTTCACTGCAGCTTTTGTAAGAAGTAAAGGGATTAAATTTTCCCAGCAGGCCCACAGCTTTTAGACAATGAATAAAGGGGATCGGATATAAGCCAAATTGGAGACTGCAATTCAATCAGCCAAGCTCTGTCTTTGCACTTTCCCAGAGTCATGCAAACAGTAAACCAGATTGGGTAATTTAATTTCACCATGGATTTACAATGGATCAGGAGCAGGTGATATAATAATATCCTTACTAAAGTAATGCTAAATGATACAAATACAGCTGGTTTTGGCAAAGGACACCATTATCAGGCATGTACATAGCACATAGCTTGTGAAGTTGACAAAGACACAGGCCAATCAAAGTTAATATTTTCTAAACTGTAGCTGTGAAGCTCCAGACAAAGGCAAAACAAAAGATTATGGTCAGTTTAATTTCCCTAGGGGTAACAATTCCTTGCTGACCCCATAATTAACAATCAAATTAATTCCCTTGATCAATCAGCTACACAGTCATTTACTAATTGTTACTACAGAGACAATTTCTTTTATGAAGGACATCCGCTCCTTTTTAAATCCATTTTAGTGAGTCTTCCACCTTCCTACTTATGGAATGTCACAGCCTAACAATGCTTACTCTGAAGAACACCTTTCTGACCTTGGCTATGAACAGATAAACAATTGAGGAATATGAACTTTAGATTGACATATTTACCATAAACATAATGGTCCAAATTTTACGAGTCCAATGTACTGCCCGAACATACAGGTAAAATGCAGGCCCGCAAAATTGCTCTCTTATTTGGTTATTCTGAGTTGCATGTATCTAAGGTGCATCAAGATATGCTTTAAGGACTTTAAGTGTATCTTGATGTTGCTACATACTTGACATGACAGTCATCATCATTGACTTTATTTTTTTTATTTTTTTAACACTCTACTGATGATCATCATAATTAGCACAGATCTTTGCACCAGGGGTCAAGTGATGGACTCTAGTCAGTCCACTCATTCACACTCCATCCCGTTCCCTGCAGTCGGCCAATGACCGTCGCCTCTCCTCCACCCTGATCACCTCATCCCACTCCAGAATCCAAGACTTCTCCCGGGCTGCCCCTCTCCATTGAAATGAACTCTCTCCGACTGTCCCCTAATTTGGGCACCTTCAAACAAGCACTCAAAACTCATCTTTTTCTCAAAGCCTACCAGCCATCCACATAATCTTCTATCCATACTTGACTACCTTACACTCTCTCCTCCCTCTCTTGCGCTCAATCCCCTCCTCTAACTCCCTTTGTGCCTCCTGTCTGTTTACCCTCCCTCTAGGATGTAAGCTCTTATGAGCAGGGCCCTCTTCCCTCTTGTTTCTCTACCTAGGCTTCAGCTCCTAGTCACTATGCAAGTTATGTTTGGAGTGTTTGAAGTCCTGGTAGTATTTGTTTAATGTTCGGTACTGTATGTACCCTGTATGGTCTTTTGTCTGTCTCTGTACAACGCTGCGGAAATTTTGTGGCGCCCTATAAATAAAGGATAATAATAATAATAATAATAATAATAATAATAATAATAATTAGGCTGCATCTCCATGGGGGGTAGATAGATAGATATTATTATGCTGGTATATACTCTACTTGATAGTATGCACTTGGTTGCAAACCTAATCTGCCACTGTCTCTTGATTTGATACAATATTTTTAATACTTTGTTACCACTTATATTTCTGTAATTCAGGACTACGCACTGCTACAATATTCACATCAAATTTATGAGATTTTCCTACAATGTGTAACATAGTGACTTGTATGTAGCTGTCTTATCTTCCTTGTTTGGGTGGGAATTAATAGGGAGAGCAGTTCTACATAGTAATACATAGTAAGTTTGTTTTGAACCAATTATTTTTAATGATGTAATTTACTCGATTTCTATTTTGCATTAGCTTTATCTGTTTATCCTTTTCTTATGTGTTATTGAAGGTAGTTTTCTGAAAATGAAGTTATTTCTAAATAATTTTGTTAATTTTCTTGCAATTTGGAATTAGTGGAGTTAAATTGAAGATGAAAGCTGTGTTTTCTTTTAAAACAAAACGTAGTTTGTACAACATTTTTATAGACGTTTACTTTTGTGTGTGCGTTAGCTGCATATAGTCAGTTGCTTGTACCCTGACGATACTCTATTATGATTTTCTCTCACATATTATATTCATGCATGGATTTGAATCGAATGATGGTGGTCTCTCGTACACATGAAGAAAAACAAAACAGGAATTTAAAGAAGCAGGAAATAATTTTAAGTATATTTGTAGTTTAGATATTTCTACTGTATCGCGTAATCAGTTTGAGAACGGAGATTACAATACTTTCCTAGCTTCACCCTCAGCAGGTGTCTCGCCATCATTGTGCAGACAGTAAAATGGCTCAAACTAATTTTAGATGCAAAATGAACATTTTAAATGTGACAAAATTAAACTTAAGGACTTATTTAATAAGATAGCTAGGACATTTTTGTTCAGTAGAAATGAGAGTGCTTTGTTTAACTATATTAAAATACATCAAATGTATTAAAGGGTAGGATGGGAGCTTTAAGCCCTACTCATTGGAGATCAGTAAATCTACATTACCATGTGAGCTCAAACTGTTTACCGGTCAACAATATGAGCAGCCTATGTTTAAGACATAAATCCAAATCATTGCTACCAGAGGAAGCTAATATTCAAAGTCTCAGCATACGAAAGTTGAGCTGTAGTTATTTCCTTATTAAAAGATGCTAGAGATTGCTTACCACAGAAGAGTGATACTTGGTTTGACTGAGACTGAGTCAAACTGGTGCTGCTTATACAGTGCTACTGACATTGACCTATTAATTCCTAGCATATCATTCGTTACCAGCTACAATTTTTATGGAAGTTGCAGCTGACCTTCATCTTATGGATCATACAGTTCCACTTACAGTATCGGCTCTAAAAGGGCATTACACAGACCGATACATTTACCACATATGGTATGATTAATTGCAATTCAGTGCGACTATGTGATGAATGAAGTAGTTAGGTATCCCTAAAGGCTCGATGATATAATACTAAAAAGTTTAATTGCTCTCCTATCCATTTATAGATTAGATTTAAATTTAGTTTAGAATTAGATATATAGTAGAATTACATTTAGATTAGAATCATGTTAAAATTCCATTGAGAGTACAATTAGATTTGTATTAGATTTAAATTTAAATTATTTTTAGATTTAGATTAGGATTAGATTTAGAATTAGATTGGATTTGGTTTAGAATTAGGTTTACATTAGAATCAGTGGATGAAGTGGACTGGTACACAGCGGTACGCCATACCACCACTACGACTACTACTTTCATTGTAAAACTATCAAATTCCATTCACTTACATTTTCTATACAGCCAATTCTAAATTTTTGGCCTAGATCACATGAAATATGAGCTGAAAGTCACAGAAGAAAGCCAGATAGGTAAAGCAATATATTTTGGAAAAGTTGGAGAGAATTTGAAGACCAATAAAATAATGTCTAAAGTGTAAATAAATATATTGGAAATTTCCATACCACTACTTAGAAATTTCCGTTTCGACCACTGATTAGAATTAGTTTAGGATTAGATTTAGATTAGAATTAAATTAGATTTAGATTTGATTAAGATTATAATGTGATATATATTAGAATTAGATTTATATTAGAATTAGATTTAGATTTAGAATAAAGGGTCCCTTAAACCCTCTCTTACTTAAGCCAAACATATTGGAAAGGCAGCTTTACAAAGCCCGCCCCTGGTGCAGCCTGTGTAGGATAGTAGATTTTGAAAACTTTCTAGTTGTGAATTATTGTGGTTACACAGAGTAGTGAAGTTACCACTCACTGCTCCCGATCCCGTAACTGCTAAAAATGCCATGCTGGTGCTTCCACAGTCACAAAAAGAGGGAAGGGACCTTATTGGGGTCAAAACATGTCCCTCAGAGCCTCTGGGGCCTGGTGCGGCTGCTATGCCACTGATTTTATTGTAACATCACAGTGAGGTATTCCATCCTAAAGTCAACCACATATATTTAACACTACACTAAAATGATATGTCAAGTAAACACTAAAGCTGACCATGATATCAACAGCAAAAAAAACCTTTAAAAGCAGTGCAAGACTGCTAAAAATAATAAATATTACATACTCATCATGTTTTTTCTTGGAGATCAGTGGTATAATCCAAACATGTACCAAGCTTCTAAAACATTTTCACTTCTTACCTTGGGCTACTGTAAATAAACTTGCTAAGATTTGTTGGAGCAATTTAGTAGCTGAAAACCATGAAAGTGGTGTAGATCAGACACGCCACCTTCATTAACAAGAAGAACATAACAAGCTTGGGGCATTCGACCTACTTCTTCAGGCTAAAGTCTGATGTTGCTGCAAAATGGTAACACTATTTTGGACATCTTCGTATTACTAATAGCAGAACAAGTCCTGCTGGTTGGGTTATTCAGACATGTATTTTAATTAATTCCTGTACTGACAGCACATTATTGGAAACTAAAATAGTATCTTTGTAATTATAGCATGTACACCTAATTCTCACCACTTGATGAAAACTGGAAATTGCAAATGTCTGAATGATAAACCTATCTGATCAAATTCATGTAGACTGGAATAAGAGACTGAACTGCAGTTACTACAAAGTTAATGAGGCTTTCACTGACAGCTTTATATTAATATATTTACAGCTGCTGGTAATAAATCCTGTGTATTAGATACAATTGTTCTTGTCAAAGATCAATGATTAGTTTTAGTCTAATGACTATCGTAATTTGTAACTATAATTACATTTATTATTAATTGCAAGTTCATTGTACTGCTTCCTTTATTAAAAAGAAAGCAATTTTAATGATATTATGGCAAATGTTAGTAAATAGATAACTAACGTTTAAATGGACATAAGTTGTCCACCATAGTCGTTTTTGCATTCTCTGGTTTACTTACAGGTTGTCTGTTTGAGGTGAATGATTTGTACTTAAGGTATGCACTATAATCCATTACTTCTAACTCTGAGACCTAACGTACACTCTCATACTGCACCTACTATGAGAAAACTATAACATGAAACAGACAAAACCTGTTTAGAGAATGATAATTACTATGCACATATTTTTTTATTTTGCCTCTCGTAACTTAAAGGAAATAAATCATTTGCATTGCTCACATTTATCTCACATTTGTCATTCCCCTGACTCCATATTTCCTCTCTAGATTTAATGATAGTGAACAACAGATATCACCCCATGTCTCTTAGATCCCTGTTTTCTGCAAGATGGGAGTAATTGTATGAATAGAAAGTAACCGGCCAATTGGGATAATGCAGTGTCCGCCCCCATTGGCTGCAACACCCAATTGGCAGAAGTACTTATAGCCCCGGCTCATTTAGAAACGTAAAAATGGAGCTACGAATTGTACATGCAGACAACAATGGCTTCTTCTAGGATTTATCCAGGAAGAAAACTAGGCTCCAATTTGCAAAAAAATGTTTTTATATAGCTAATAATATTCAATTTACTTAATTAGAGTTGAAAATCTGCGCTTTTTTAGGATAAGTACGAGGTGGCCGCCAAACTAAGGGATAATAAAAAAAAGAGGGGGATCCCAACCCTCCTAATGCTGAAAAGACAACAATATGGGTCCTTAGGCGCCTAAAAGTGAATATCATGTATTAAAGCACAATCGACAATGACTTATTGGAGAAGTGTACTTATATTAAAATTATACATAAATGTTTAACACAGTGCACTGGTGTATCACAAAAGTAAAGTAAACCACTCGTTTCAAATAAAACTGAATGTATCAGCTTCAGGGCTCATGAACACAAAAACAAACGTCCTGGAGTATGAAGAACCGCCGGATAGTTGTTAGTGATCCTGCCCCATATTCTATTAGCTAGAAGCATACAGAGACAATCCTAATAAATTGTATACAAAGTCCGAAAATAGAATACTGTTGGTAAGTGGTTAATTCCTTCAATGTACAGTATTGTTTTCTTGTCTGGTCTTAGCAGAGAAGTTCCAAATGTAAAGTCTAGTTAATTCAAAGTGAAAGTCTTTCACAGCCCAAATGCTAGGCAAAAACAGCAGATAGGTAGCGGACGTGGGTAGGTATTCACTCACCCTCTTGGTGGTATGTTCCCGGGGCTCATGGTCCACAGATCTGCGTCCCTCCATACACTGCCACGCTGTTATGCTGCCTCCAAATATGCCAGTGATCACCACTCTCAGATTCTATTAATAATATTCAATTTACTGACTATGTAACAGTTTGCGTTCTGTATGCTCTCATGATAAATACATACTGCAACAATGATCCAGATTCTTAAATAGAAGCTATAGCTATAATTAATTGTACACATATGACTTTCAGACTATGGATTCATGCTTCCTACAGATTCTATAATCTAAGAGGTCGATTTTTTCATTGTCCTCCCAAATGATATATAAAGGTTGTTGTGCACATATGGTTACACAAAATAATTGTAATGGACCATCTGCCTGTGATGTCATATAAAAAAATGGAATTACATAAATTAAAATATGTATTATTAGCTTTTTTGTAATAGTGTACATATCCAGGTTTAACTCTATCTGTATAAATATATTACTAAAACAATAATGGATCATAGGGTATCTAAAGTAAACGGCTCAAGTGTTGACCTAGGTTCTCTTTCCTGGCTTTTTAATTGTGTCCTGATATAATGTGCCAGTCACATGATGCAATAAAGTTCCAATCGTTGAATGTTTAAATGGCTGAATAAGACGTTTTTACATTGCTGATCATAAGTGGTACTGATGCTGTTCATTTTATTTTCTATCTTGTTTCCATCTGGCTTGGCAGGATTCCAGGCATGAGTAACAACCCCCTTTGCACTTGCAGTCTGGGGAGTAATCCTAGCTAAGGACTCTGGCAACCCTTGCTGACCCAGGTGGCCTTATTATTTTAGAAAGTGATGTAAGAATATCACAGTCACATGGTGAAATTGCTACATTCATTTCACAACATCCCCTCTACAAAAGTCTTAAGATAAGTGCAGCTGTTGTTTGTAGTGTACTATAATACAGACTAAAATGATCAATAACAGTTTACAGTAAAATATAACTTCGCTTAAATACAACTATTCAAAAAGGTGGCTTTTATGCCATTTCATTTTATTTAAACCGCCTTAATGCATTGCACACCTCTATGCTGAAAATAAGCTGCAGTGAAGTTGTCAACAAAAGCCGTTGTTGTTCTTTCACCTTCTGTTTGCCGCACAATTCAGTTTATTCACTTCTTCGCTGAAAATAAACATTTGTTTTCGTTACTCTATTATACCACTAAATGTTAATTACATTGAGAATATCACAGGATGTTTGGTGCAGTCAACACCACTAAGGATACTAGTCCAAAGCTGACATATGACAGCGCACCCGTTTATTTTTGTTCTCTCCTAAAAGCAATATAAAGCACACAAATGATGGGAGAATGCTAGCACGACTTTTGTGATGCAAGTTATAAAAAATGTAGAATAAACATGTCATAAAAGTAAATAATACTAGCACACAGGATTTATTGAAATTAAGTCACGTTCAGAAGCAAATATTGGTAACCTAAAAAACATCCATTTTCAAATTACTACAGAATCTGTCACATCATCAAATTACAATACTTATTTGGAAATTTTAATAGTGGGCATTATTTTGTGGGTAATTTTCCATTTTTGTTTACCATTTGAAATAAATAGGCTTGAGAAAGAAGAAAATATATATATTTTTTTATTTAATAAACAGTGTTTTGTGAGTCCGGAGTATATTATTCAAATGAAGTTTATTTCAATATTATGTGCGATATATTTTATATATTTTACCTTTTTGAAGAGTCTCAGAGTCTGGCAGCGGAGACATAATGTTTTTTTTGTGGCCTATCCCTATATAAGCACCAGTTTTCATTATGTCTGGGGGATCCATGCTGCCTTCTGCAGTCATACTACTGGGTTTTTTCATTATTTATTTTTACTTTAAACATCTCTGGCCCTATACAATCATGGTATTCAGGGAGAGTAATTTTCCCTTTTTTTTTGGGGTTTTAATATTAATAATGAAGATCTGCTGTTAAGGGTGAAATGTGAGCCAAGATGAAGTCAATTCTAATTTCTTTGGTTTCATATACCTCTAACATATGGTCATTTAGAATGATCACTGAGTAGCAGTTTGTGGACAGTTTGGCCTCACATGTATAAGGCCAGATTGCACAATGACAGAATCACAGAAGAATCAGGACACAAGCCAAAGCAAATGTCTGTTGACCACATTTACGAACTCCTCCTTATTCAAAATCAGATCATTCCCAGATTTTTATCAGAATGATTGTTTTAGTCCACTACACACAATGATGTCAGGCTGATTTTCAAAAAAATAACTAAATTTAAATTGACTGACTACTTTAGTCAAAAAACTGTATTGCATGAAAACTGTGTCTAGCATTAAAAGAAAATGATTTTGTACTGTAAGGGGCTGCATTTTACTGATTGGCTGACTGAAACCCTTTCTCTTTTGCAGTGGGGTTGAACTTGTTTTCAAATTGTCTGCTAATAAAAACAACCCATCAAGATTCATGCTAAGACCAGAATTATTTATTCACTGACAATCTCTGTGCATGTTTTAAAAAAACTATAGCAGGTGTATTTTATTTCAAATTTTCCACAGCAAAATTAATATGACAATATACATAAAGAATAATTCTATAGTGCTATTTTTACATTTATTTTCAATTCAGTTTTTTTCCCCTTAGGTATGTGTTAGTTAAATCAGTGGTGAAGCAAGATATATTTGAGAGCAAAATCAAAGTCTTTGTTAGCCGAATATAACAGTTCCATTAACTTTCTTAAAGCCCCAATATAGTACTTGGTAAATCTATATTTAATAATAAATTGTGATTCATTTGAACAATAATATGTTTGTTTTCAGTTACATTGTAATTGAGATTCATATATTCCCAAGTTTAATTAATGCATTGTTCGTTGTGAGGTGAGAGACAATTCCTGCATATCCTACTGGATCAAATGTGTTGGCAGTCAACATTTAATATTGTTCCAAAGGGCAAAATAACAGTGTATAATGAATGCAGGGGAGATCTATCATGAGGCATAAGACTGCTGACACATGATATAAAATTCTTGGATTTATTTATATGTGACGGATGCCCTCACCTTTGTAGATACACTATGAATAATGCAGTATGTTTATTTAATGCAGTGGTCAAACGGTTAAAAATTGCATAGGCTACGTGTGATTTGGTTCCTGCATCCAGGCCAGTTTGTACCTCCTGACATGAGCACAATGAGAAAGAAATCTATATCTCTATGGCAGGTAAGGCCATATCAACCTTTTGATATTAAAATAAAAGCAAAATATGCGCATGTAGAAGTTAGAGGGAAAAAAATTCATTTTTTATTTAATGTGCATTAGTGTAATTGACATCAGCTGAACCTGTGCAGCATACATATAGCAATGTGTATGATGACAGAAATGTAAATGATGGGTAGAAACTCTGTAATGCATCTTTTCCCCAAAGATTACAGTTACTAGACACAAAGATTGCTCAATGTATTTCTGCTGCACAGGATCCTAATATAAGTATGGTTAGAATGTATGTGTATGTGTGTGTGTGAGTGTGTATGTATATATATATATATATATATACACACATTGTATTGAATGTCAACAATTAGTGACACGTGATCAAAGTGCTTATATTATGCTCTATAATGGGAATTTATCATTAAAATAGTATAACTAAATTTTATACGGAATATAACTTTAGCTGTTTTCCACCCAAATGTCTCGTTTTTTTTAAACCGTTGTATGATTGGACATGCAGCTTTTTTCTTACGGTTGGTTCCCTCCTTCAGTCTCATTGGATGGTCACTTTTCACTATGCTGCAAACTATCAGTAGTTTGCATTATCAGTAATTCATTGACAGTGTTATCTATAGTCTAATTACATGAGTGAATGAAGCGAGAGATATAGTAAAGTGAGAAGTCGCTGGTGTTCAGGTCTCTTGAAGAAACACAGTCACCCTGTGCACACAGTGATTTCAAATCAATAATAGAGAAAACAAAGTTAATTTGAAACCATATTGGACTAACACTGATAGAAGGCACTGCCCTATATTTAAAAGCATAAAGCAAAATATTATATAATTTATTATACTGACTGATATTTCCATAGAGGGATGTTTAAGGCTAATCTAAAGAGACACACTTTTGCCCCAATGATGTTTTATCCCCCCCCCCTCCCCCACCCCATCATGGCACACATATCCCTTGCCATTAGGTCACACTCCCATCTATTGTATTGTGAGAGCATTATTACACCTCGATTAGATTGACTATAATAGGGTTCTGGGAAGAAATAGACAGTGGGAGAGAAATAAAGGCTGAATACGGAACGGTGATCTCTAAAAACTGATGTATTTACACAATCAAATAAACAAAGTGCTATCACTAGAACAGTGTATACTTTCATCCCTAAATATTTACATTAAACAAATACAAAATATAGGTTTAGAAATGATTTATACATGTGTTAACATGAGTTAAAATATAAATATAAACACTGTCTATAAACACTACAAAGAAGTAAAACTTATTACAATGCAGATTAGATACAATTATTTTTTTATGTACATAGGTGCTAAATATATGATTGTTGTAAGCCAAAAAATGAGGATACTTTGGTCCAAAAGACAAACTGCTCCTCCACTCAACGTTTCATCACTTATCCAACCACAATTCTATATTTTTCATTAAGAAGTCTTAGGCATATAAAGTAAAATATAAACTCAAGGGATTCATTAAGGCATGTATATGCCAATTTTGAGCACATTGTACGCAAATTCACTCTGTGCATGCCCAGAACCAGGACATACAACCGGGAACGCGTCCGCTGCATCTACATTCGCAAAGGGCACTTACTACAATCTACGATTTTAAAGAGTGAACGGAGCGGGGAAGGAGCATTTTGCCGTAGTCACTGTACAGTAAGTGCATGCCAAACTCAAGCACAAGCAGCCTCATCCGAATGCAGCTCCTCTGGGTGTCTCATATTTACTTGTTTTTCTGCCTTATCTGTTGCTCCAGCTAAAGGGCTAATCTAAATCCTGATTAGTAATGATGACCGTCTCGTATGCATGCTATAACATGCGTCTGCAATCACGAACAACTGTAAAAATGTATTTTATGCTCATTAACAACATCCTAATAAACATATTTCATGGGGGGATTATATAACAAAAACAAAAAACTGTTTTATTATTAATGCTTATATTATTAAAAGGTGACATTAATTAAACAAATTTTCTGTGCATTCTTATGTGACTTTAGAATCCACACAGGTATCGGACATATCCTGCAGCGTCTTCTGTATTAGAGCACAGCAGACCTCCCCCCGATTTCAACAGCACACATATCTTGAGATCTGTGTCTTGATGAATTCGGGAGCACACAAGACCGAAATACGTGCACATAATACTAAACGCAGGTTGCGCTCAGACTCCATGCCTTGATGAATCAGGTTCAAAATCTTTATTGAAAATCTTATCACTACTTGTTCTATATACCTAAATAATATGTGGCTTAATAATATGTGGATAAATAATATGTGTCTATTTCATTTGAAAGTAATGCTCTCATTTTCAGAAACTTAATAGTTCTTAAAATGAATACTCGTGACGCTGTGTTACTATCTGTAATGACCTTAACTGTTACTTCCAGCTCCAGTTTTCACAGTATTAGTATTACACTTGAAAGAACACGCTGCTTTTCTCTTCAGGCAATGATTTTGTTCAAGTTTTGATCCATAGAAGCTTGGTTGCTGAAGTGTGAATGTCATTTCTGGCCAGGCTTATAGCTATTCTAAGAATATTATTTTACAATCTCTATTTTCAATAAGATCTCTGATGGATGATATTATTACAAATAAGGCTGGTTGGCACTGGATCATTTCTGTTGTTAATGACATGGTGATTTCCATCTGGTTAATATTGGCTTTATTTCTGTTCTGTTTTCAAGCAAGCTATCCTTAATGTTAGCAGATGTTCTAATCATCCAAATTAAAACCGGAACCCCTGAAGGTACTATGTAAGATCACGGTTTAGAAAATTGCCTGCTATTGCCGGCATAATTAAAGTCCATTTTTTAAGATGTAACACTGAAAATAAATGCAACAATAACTGGAGGCTATAAAGCCCAAAAATGTTTTCTAATCACTTCAACACAGATAGAATTTGTATTCGTAATTAACAGTGCATATTAATATTTTACACATTCTTTATCTCGGCTATATATTCTTTTTTTTTTTTTGCCTAACAGTCATTGTACAACCACAAGGCTGACTATGTTTGATAGTGGGTTGATAGATGTGCCTGATAGCAATGTAACATATGCATTTAGAAATTGAGTTACCAATAAGCGGTTTGTAAAAACAGTAATTGTCCTTGATTGTTTATAAGTGTGACACAATTGTGTTACTTTTTACCCATTATTCTAGACAGTTTATGTTGACAGTAATGTAACTTTGGTCAAAATTTGGTGTAATGTTTCACCATCTAAAACAATCACTGTAGTACTGTCTATTATTATTATTATTAATTTTTATTTATAGGGCACCACAAAGTATCCGTAGCGCCGTACAAGGTCTATGCAACCATACATTTTCTCAATATGTCATTTATAGATGGATTTTAGTGTTGGCATGACAAGCTCTGTTAGAGAGTAAGCTGAAGTTCAGGATGTTGTACAAAAATAAGAAGCTAGAGAACCATGCACAAATACATAGGGTACTAGCCTAGGTAATACGTTTACAGGGCTCCAAAAACATGTCCCATGTCTATGCAGCATTTAAACAGCAGTCTCAGGGCTACTTAAGAGTAGTTTCACAAAGCCAGTGTGTTTGTAGAGAACGTCAACATTTCAGTCCAGACATGGACTTTTATCAAAATAAACAAGGGCTGATGCAGAGTTGGTCGCAAAATGGGAGGAAATTACTCTAAGGGAAAAAAAGAGCTATAGGGCAGGTGCAAAGAGTATTTGCACCTGCCCTATAGCAGTTGTGAAAAAATATGGCTCCTGTTTCTGCAGGTTTGCATGAACTGCATTTGTGTAAACACACCTTCACTTTATTTGTCCCATTCCCTCTCTGCCCCACCGTTATAGGCGAATGCGGGCATAAGTGCCAGAATTGTGCAAGTCTGCATAGGCACACATGCATGCACCCACTTTCTGGGCATGTGCAGAGTGTTTTCATGCAAGATACAATGTGAAAACTTCCATAGTATCCGCTCTGCATCAGCCCCACAGTGAACAGTGGTTCTAAAAATAACCACTACCTGGAAGTAAGCAGAATCAAAAGCATCTTCACCTGTGTGAAAACGTCATGCTTCCAATCACGCTGCCTGCATCCTCCCCTTATTTTCATCTTAGCGGTCAATAGTTGTCACATTACCTATGACATGGTGCTCATGGGCTGAAAAGAACTGAATGACAACAACATATCCATATATTCCAACCATGTGACCTCACATTAGCCAATAAAAGTCGATAAATAAGTAGAACAAGTGAGATAACGACACCAAACCAGTGACATCATACACCTCTAATGCCACTGGGGAAAGGTTCCCCATAAAAGAAAGGCTAACTTGCGACACATCTGACATTATGGGGCATCGCAATGATAAGGATTGAACTACTTCTCACATTTATGTACAGACGTGCATAGAAACAGCAGTTCCGAAAAACTGCTGTTTCAGTGATAAAAAAAACATACTTACCCCCCTCTTCGGAAGCGCTGTCTTCGGGTCTTCTCTTCACTCTTCAAGTGCGCATGTCCAGTTCCAAGAACTGGACATGCGCACACAGATCCCCTCTCTGTCTCTGCAACGATAGTTGCAGAGAGAGAGCGCTGAGTGACAGGGAGGGATCATGTGATCCCTCCACACATGCGCTGTCCAGCTCTGCTCTCCGGAGCAGAGCTGACAGCATTAGATTTCCTCAATTCGGATGATGTACGCCAGCCTCAGCTGGCGTACATTAACATGACAAGTTCCCGAAAAAAATGTTTTTTCGGGACTTGTTAGATTGCGGCCAGGAGCAGTCACCATTCTGTTGAATGGTGACTGCTCCCAAAAACGAAGAGGAATGCAAAGCAGCAGATATCCATGATATCTGCTGCGATGCCCCCTTAATAAATTTGCGGAGGACACTGTGGGACTTTAATTACCCGTTAAAAGCACTATCGTGCTTTATTAAATATGCCCCTTTACCCCAGGACCGGAGCATCCAGACAATACACCTGACGAAGAGGGGTATGTACACTACCCACTCCTCTGACTGCTATCCACGGACTGACATTCTTCACCTCTGCCGCATCATCTCCGGCTGTAAGACTACTACTAATCTGTGCTGATACATACCAACAAGGTATTTTACTCCATGTGATTATCATATACCCACCTGGACTGTTGATCTATGGACTTTAAGTCAATTTTTATTGCATACCTATTGTTACCCCATATTGCCTGGCAACTATAACTTATATCAGTTATATAACGGCTTTCAGCTGCAAATACGAACTTGCTCTCCAGCTTGTCATATTATTACCTGATCATTATCTTTAAGATCCCGAGGGTCTACCATCTTCAACGACCTAGTAATACATTACACTCCAGTTTATGGACTTTGAGCCAACGGGTTCTTCTGTTATTTGGCAACTGCCAATTTGTTTATAACCATTTCGATTATTTCGGTTATTATAGAGTGATCACTCTTGTGTATTTTGTATTTGTTTTATATACAATACACTCCACATACCTGCTTCTGTGTCAATATCATTACATCAACCCCATGCCCCGCCCCCCCCACCCTCTGCGGTGGGGAATCCTTTATTTAATTAGAAACAGAACAGATTAAGCTTCCATTTTCACCATAATTAAGGAGACATCATACAAAATATATTTACCCTTGACAAACTCCATAAGATGTATGGTGCTACTTATATAACTTGTTGGAGGAATTGGGGCCACCATGGAACTTTTTATCATATATGGTAGACATGCCCGAAAATCTCCCTCTTTTGGGATGAACTACTTAACTGTCTCTTTCCAATAACTAAAGATCTTTGTATTTTGCTCCTCTCTTACACTCCTCAATACTCTATAAAACTTAAGTTTCAAATGTTGATGGAAGCAAAATAGCAGCCCAATGGAAAAAAACAGACCCTCCTCCTTTATCATATATAAAAATCGCATCTGACATATTGAATGCATGGAAAGAATCACAAATTATCTACATGGCAGACATGATCTTTTCATACCAGTCTGGTCTCCTTGGTTCTCTACTTGACTTGATACTCTTCCCCTTCTAAATACTCACCTTTTGCCTACTCCCAATAACCTCTATGTAATTCCTTTTGCCCTTATCTCACTCATAATAACACTCTTCATTAAATTCATTTCTATTATGTTTATTCTCCTGTAGCCTTCAACACTTTTCACTTTCTCCCCACAACTCTCATTACCCCCTAATTACACATCATTAATGCATGTTAATATTTATTTTTAGTTTAGTTCCATTAGGGTGGAGGTGGCACATTTTTGAAAGATTCTTTTGTTGGAACTAGGCAGGACTTTTTAGCCATGCAATTTAACAGGTGATACTTTTATTATTTAAATGAAGACACTTCATAGATATAAAAACTCCAAAACCAAGTACAATGTATATAAACATCTGCACGTAGCAAAACTATTTAAAACATAATTAAACATTTTTCCTCTGAATTACATTCATGACTGATGCCCCCTTACTTTCAGGAGTTATATGAAACATAAATAAAAAGAAAATATTATTATATTGAGCCAAATGTAAAATATTAAATTCAAGAAGGAGGCAGGTTAAATATGATAGTAAGCCATGGTTAGTGATGATATTTTCAAGAAGCAATTTTATGATCCAACATCAAAGTTGCAATAATCATACAAATTGGATTTGCAGATAGACCATGAATATGGGTGCGTGTATTTTTTATCCTTAGACGTACAAAGTAGACCCAATTGTGCACTGTGCTGAGTAAGTCATGTTTTTTCTAATTAAGTCCATTATTTTGTTTTTAATAAATATAGAACGTAGACACCAATTGAGAGAATAATTATAGATTTGTATCTAGCTTCACATTTCCAAACTCTATCTTTAAAATTAATCCAAACAATTTAATAAATGAAATTCAATTAAGAAACAACAAAAAGTCAATGTGCTTCTTCTTGTTCACTGCTGTACTTCCATTTATATCGCACATTGTGTCATTAGCCAGCATTTTACATTAGTCTATCAACAGTGAGTACTGTTGATTAGAGTCTTTGTTCCCATTAAAGGATCTATCTAATCAAGTAAAATAATGTTCTTGCTAGCAGTAACAACATTCAAGAACTATGCTTTTCCACTATAAGATTAAATATATTCTAAGATTCCCTCTGCAGATGACCAGTGAATCTAAGAGTGTGCCTTGCTGACATTGGCAGTGATACTAATTTAACCACAATTCATTTCACCATGAATAACAGTATTCAAGGAGTAGTACTGCCCTAATTTCACTGAGTTTCTGCAAGTATAACTTTATTCAGATATTTTAGTTCAGTTGTATAGCTCATTTTATTAACGATACAATTCTGTACTCATATGGAATGCTATCAAAATGTGCTTTAGCTGATTTTGCGTACAGTACAAAATGTCATGCATAATACATACACAATGTTTTAGTTGCTCTAGTTACTTCAATGTTATGCAATATATATATATATATATATATATATATATATATATATATATATATATGGATAGATAGATAGATGAATATATATATATATATATATATATATATATATATATATATATATATATATATATATATATATATATATATATATATATATATATATAATATATAAATGCTTAGTGGCGTCTGTGTGTGTGTGGAAAAAAAAAACCAAGTTGCAGCGCCACCTGCTGGGCAGAGTTATGCACTGACCTACTAAATTCTTAGTGTGTGTGTGAAAAAAAATTCAAAAAGGGCTGAAATTTGGTAGGGCTCAAACTCATTTTCGTGAGGTAATTTTACCTCATGAACACACATGTGTAGAGGCGTGCGTTAGTGTGTGTGTGGAAAAAACTATTTTCTCAGAAAGGGCTCATCCAATTGACCTGAAATTTGGTATACTGACATTATTTGACAAAAAAATTAGAATAGTCAAGTCAGTTAAAATCCATCATCCCCCCGTCCCCCCGTGGGAGGGGTAGTAAAGGCTAAATTTACGAGTTGAGGGGTCAAACTCATTTTCGTGAGGTAATTTTACCTCATGAACACACATTAAAAAGGCCGCTTGCGTCGGGAAGTAACGATCTTCCCCTGAGGAGGCCTGGGCTAGGCCAAAATGCATGACAAGAACCTTTTTAAGACCTTAAGTATCTTGATTTGACTAGAATGCATGAGTATCATGCACGGGTTAACTTGTATATATATATATACGCAACACAGAGTAAGTTTCCCCAACCGGCGAGTTAACTATATTTCTATGATGGATAGTGTTGCTTTACCTTTAAAAGTTTGCAGCTAATATTAATAGTGGTTGTACTTTGTAAATAGTAATTTAGCATTTGTTAAAAATGGCTTAGTTAGGGCAAGAAAAACAAGCAAATCCTGTCAAACTTCACCGAAACGTGTTAAGACATTAATAACCCAAAATAGTAGTTGGCCTGCTCCTCTCTTACTTGTAAATGCTGAGACCAGGCTCCATTACAGTACCTGGGAACCATATTCAATACCATGGCACTCTACAAGAAGATCAGAGTGTTCCATTTGAATGCTGTGAATTTCTTTATGTAGTAGCACATCTGCATCATTGTCATGTCATGACTTATTTCAATGTGCGCAAAGAAGGAAATCATCCAAGTTCTCCAAAAACCTAAACTCGTTTTCCTATTTCAACTTCTGAGCCAATTATTAACCTTCCTAAGCCCCCGCTGTGTTTTCTAGGTGTAGCATATGGCACACTTAAAATTTCATAAATGAAAGAAAACTGGACTAGACCTCAAAGGTGAGTGTGCAGCTGTGATGGGGATAAGATTATTAGAGGACTAAAGGAGCTTTTAAACTGGGAACTGAGGGAAGATAGAAGCAATGTGTGATATAGTGTATGCAAGAACTAGTGCTTGGTCAAGGGAAATTGTCAATATAATGCTATTGGATATATCCTCTTATAGCAATGCTATTCCTGAACTGACAATACAGAATTTGGCAGTTATGGATATGTGATAGATCAGGACTCTTCCCTCTATCCCTTTTCCATGACCCATTTACCTACCTTAGGATGCTGCTGTTCCATGTCCAGGGTCGGACTGGGCTATCGGGGGACTGGGTTATCCCCCGGTAGGCCCCGACCCTGATCGCTCCCCTCTTCATTGGTGGGGAGAGCAGAGAACTTAAAAGAAAATAAAAAACAGAATACTCACATGATCGCGGCACTTCCTGACTCCTCTCTGCTCCGTTCGCACTGATTGTCGGGTGTGGCATCATCACGCCTGACGTTCAGTGAGGAGCGCTGCAGAGAGGAGTCGGGAAGAAGAGAAGAAAGAAGAGAAGTAAGAATAGAAGAAAGACGCTCATAGAAAAGGTAAGTGAATGAACAGAAGCAAGGGGGAGCAGTGTGAAGGGGGAGCACGGCGCAGAGCGAAGGGGAGCATGGCGCAGAGTGAAGGGGAAACACAGCAGAGAGTAAAAAAGGGGCTAAGACAGCATGGCAAAGAGTGAAAAGGGGCAAAGACAGCATGGCAGAGTGTGAAGGGGGGCCAGAGCAGCATGGCAGAATGTGAAGGGGGGCCACAGCAGCATGGCAGAGTGTGAAGGGGGCCAGATCAGCATGGCAGAGTCAAGGGGGGCTAAAGCAGCATGGCACAGGGTGAAGGGGAGCCAAAGCAGCATGACACAGGATGAAGGGCAGCCAAAGCAGCATGACACAGGGTGAAGGGGAGCCAAAGCAGCATGGCACAGGGTAATGAAGGGGGACCAGAAGGAGGGGGGACAAAAGCAGCATGGAGGGTGCAGTGTGATCTTAAGGAGGCACAGCATGGTGATGAAGGGACACAGTAATGTGTGTGTGATGCCACAGTGGGCTTGTGGCAATGTAATGTGTTTGTGATAGGTGGTGGCTATCTAATGGGTGCTATTTTGTTTGTAGGGTGAAGGTGGGGTAATTTTATTTTATAGTGGGGACTATTAATTTATGGGGTGGTATGGGGGCTATTAATTCAATGTGGGGCTGAATTTGAGGAGCATGAGGTCTATTTATTAAATGTGAGTATGAATTATTTAATGGCAGAGATGGTTGCATGAAATAGGTATATTTATTATACGTAAATGCGATTAATTTATTGCTAGGGCTGTTATAAGGGAAGGAAATAGGTTTATTAAATGGGAATACTATTACTTTAATATTGGGGTTGGAGGAAGGCCTAAGTATTAATTGTGGGTCCTATTGATTTAACGCCGGGGCTGGCTGGAATTTTCTAAATGTACCCATTATTTTTTCCAAATAGGGCCCCCAACATTCCAGGATCCAGACAAGCCACAACTAAGAAACCAACAGCCACAGGTGGTAAAAGTGACAAGAACAAGTAGGACAGTCTGTAAAATGTTCTGAGGCTAGAGCAGGCTTGGCTAACCTGTGGCACTCCAGGTGTTGTGAAACTACAAGTCCCAGCATACCCTTCCAGCAAAAAGCTGCTATATATTGGCAAAGCATGCTGGGGCTTGTAGTTTCACAACACCTGGAGTGCTACAGGCTAGCCAAGCCTGGTCTAGTGGGACAATCCCGATTTTTGATGATTGTTCTGCCCAATTTAAGGGGCAGGTCAATACTGTGTACTCCCTCTAGTGTCTGGTTTTGCCTCTATGATGGCTGGCCACACCCCCTCTGGTGGGCCCCAGCATTGCAGTTTCCCTGTGGGCCCTTCATGCCCCAGTCCGACACTGTCCATGTCTACCCCCCTCTTCTATGTTGGCCCCAACCGAAGCTTACGCAGTGAGCTGCAAAATCTTGTCCAATAAGAATATAAAACAATAAGAATATAAAACATATCAGAAAAATATAGATACAACTTACTTTCCAACTTCCCTGTGTTGAGCTAACTATGTAATTGCTAGATCATATGCATTTCTACAACAGCTGTCAGAAGAATGAAAAACCTTGCAATGCTCAGAAGCTTTGGTTTTATGCTTAAGATTTAACCTGGTCCATCTCAGAGCTGTTAGTCATGCTTTGATCACATATTTCCTTCCCCTCCCTTATATCAAAGTAAATCCATCCACCAATAAACAAGCATGCACTCTCCTTCTTGCCTGATACTCGTGTGTATTAATCTTAAGAGGGAGAGCGCTTGCTGATGATTGGTGGAGATATTTCTTTCAATGTAGGGATGACTACCGTGTGAGCAGTCCGCACTGTTAGAAGGCATTTCTGAATCAATTACTGTATATGGGTGGTTATATTGTGTGTCATCATGCTACTAAATTAATTGACAAGCTGAAAGAGGAGGGGATTTTGTATTTATTTTTTCCAATTGGCTACAACAGGTCAAGATTTGGAATATGAAAAAGAAAAAAAGAAGATTGTATTTAATATTTAAAAATTGGGGAATAGTTTTGTTGGGAAGTCTTTTCTTAAATTAAATTTTAGTTTATAATTGTGTGGATGGTTTTTTTTGGGTTTTTTTTATAACACTTCCCACTTTATTTATTATACACAGTGCACTGGGTATGGGAACATTGAGATATATAATGATGAGGGCTCTGTCCCATAACAGCTGCAGGAAACTATAGAAAACAATGGTAGAGCCGCATTGCTCCAGCGAAACACTATCACTAGTCATGGCTACTTTCTAAACAAGAACAGGTTTTCCCTATCTCTGGTGTGTGTTATATAGACAAATCTGAAACAATTCACAAATTAATTGGATGAATCAATTCTCCTATTTCTAATAATAAAATTCAAATACCTAACATAAGAAAATAATATCCTCTCTTCATAACAATAAAGTAAAAACTGCATAGGCTTTATTAAACTTAGTGGGGGGGTTATATTGTAAAACTCTTAAAAACCACTAAGCATATTATTAACAAAAGATATACTTATTTTACAAAAATTAATACTTCCCACACAACTCATTGTTTATATCTTATTTGCCAATAATACAATAAAAGCAAAATTGCTTCATTTATATAAATAAGGAATGTTTAGAGTTAGTAATGGATGCTGATTGAACTGTACATTATGTACATTGTTATTATAACACCACACGTTATTAAGTAAGTATATTTTGCTAATGTGTCTCTAAACGTGCTTTTTTTGTTCATGTGCTTTTAGAGATCAAGCTAACGGTTGTTATTCTCTTGCTAAACAATGGCTTCCAGAAGACAGAATGAACTGTCACTATTACATTAAAGAACCTTAATGAGTCAGTAATGTTGTTATAATTGCCACATTGCGGTGGCTGTTAAAGTAACTGTAATTGCTGCACCGTGGTTTGAAAAAAAGCATGTCTCATCACAACATAGGAAGGAAATCATTCACTATATGTGCCCTACATCTCCATTCCACAAAATAAATATATTTTCAATACTTATCTGAATTGGCTGCATCTTTTTATTAGAAATATGTGGGTATATTTTGGGTATACATTATAATTCTACAGTCAGGTAAAAAGTAGAATACAATGGGCCTGATTCATTAAGGAAAGTAGGGCAAAAAATTGAGTAAGTTTTCTCCTGGATAAAACCATGTTACAATGCAAGGGGTGCAAATTAGTTTATTATTTTGCACATAAGTTAAATACTGGCTGTTTTTTCTTGTCGCACACAAACACTTGATAGCTTTATTTTTACACTTAAATTTAAAGTTGATCTAGGACATGCATTCCCCAACTATAAATATGTCCCCACATTATAAATTTAGCTCTCCCTCCAAAGCAACATGGTTTTGCCAAGGTGCAAAGTTACTAATTTGTTTGCTCTACTTTCCTTTATGAATCCAATAAGTTTTTTTTTTAAAATTGTATCAAAATCAGACATATTACCAGAAAAGTGAGACATGTATTATATAAGGCAAAAAGATACAAAAATGTCACAAATGTGTCGCACTACATTTCTAGATATGTAGCATAAATGTGGCAACTATGTTCCAGCAATACAAATGTAGCTGGACCATTAACATATATTGTAAAATATGGTGAAAAAAAGATAATTGAACACCATTTTCTTTCATTAATAAAGATGATCAACATTCATATTCTACGATAAATTAAAACTTATATGAAATAAGGCAATTGCAGGAAAGTTTGGCAGTTCACCATGTTTATGAATAGGGATAAGGAAACCATATGCTCGTATTACAAAAATCAACTATAAAAATAATAGTATAAATAATGCTCAGTAATGTCATAATTACATTATACATTAGGAGAACCTTGAAGCCCTGTACTGAGCCTTATTTTGCATGTGTTTGCTATAGAAGAATATCCGCCCAGCGACATTCTTCAACTCCATACTGAAACATTTGCTTTGCTATAAACACAAACGAGGACCTGCACAAAAGGTGCATTTTGTAAATCATTCATAGCGACTTTTACTATTCCTATAGAGTAGGGAGTACATTTACTCATGAATGGAAAGCTTATTATTATATTCCTCTACACTTATAAAACAAAGGTGTTTTAGTTGCCCTTATTAAACACATATATGCCAACTGTCTCTGTTGCCACTAAACACATTTCATTGCCTTCACCCATCTAACCCCACTTCAGTCCATCTTATATGCCGGAACAAAACTGATCTAATTCTCTTGCCACTCCATATTGTGGTACCACTTGGTAAATCCCTAAACTACACTTTATACATATCAAATCTCATCTCAAAACGCTCTCCTTCCCACCCTCCGAAATTGACCTCTGACCTATGCCTCTCCTTACCTATAATTACATCATTCCTGCCTAGAAGATTTCTCCCACGCTACCCACTTACAATATTCTCTACTACACTCCTTAAATTCTTTAAACTCTCTCTGAAAAACTTTCACCTTGTATCTTCCTGTTTTCTGAACTGTTCGGAGCTAAAGAGTAATATGGTGCCTTACAAATCAATGGTAAAAGTAATAATAATAATAATAATAATAATAATAATAATAATAAGATGAAGAAGAAGAAAATAATAATAATATGCCTCCATCGCTAAATGAGCCCAATGTGTTGATTGTCTAATTTTCCCATAACTTTATACATTAAAGTTTAAAAAATTAACTTGTTGGGCCTGAGTCATTAAGGAGAGTAAGGCAAAAAAAGGAGTAAATTTGATCCTGGACAAAACCATGTTACAGTGCAAGGGGTGCAGATTAGTTTATTAGTTTGACCTTTTTTACATGTAGCACACCAATACTTGATAACTTTATTTTTACACTGAAATTTAAAGTTGACCTAGGACATTCCCTACACCAACTATAAATTTGTCTCCACATTTTACATGTACCTCCCCCTCCAATGCAACATGG
The DNA here is from genome assembly GCF_038048845.1 of Mixophyes fleayi. NCBI lineage: Eukaryota > Metazoa > Chordata > Amphibia > Anura > Limnodynastidae > Mixophyes > Mixophyes fleayi. Next base: position 192,250,616 of record NC_134404.1, on the reverse strand, counting down.
TTTTGCCGGGGTGCAAAGTTACTCCTTTTTTTTGCTTTGCTCTCCTTAATGACTCAGGCCCGTCATGTTTAAACATAACAGTTAGAATTGTCACATTTGTTACAATATACCTTACTTGTGAACGACAAGTATATGTGCTTGTTTGGAGAATTATATTTGTAATAAAGCTGCTACAAGTCTCTAAGGGTTAGTTGAATTAGAGTGTCTTAATTTCATTAATTTACCATTAAAATGCATTATACCATTGTATTAGCAAACTGTCAAAAAATATAATATCTTGAGGCATTTTCTCACACTGCAATGTGTTGCACCATTTGTCTCAAATAAATGTACCCGACCTGTACCTTATCCTATTACTTAAGCTGGTTTTTCATTCTGTATCCCATTATAATAAACATCTTGAAAATAATCCCAGCTCACAGAGTACACTTTTCTTTCAGTGAACATCAAACCCATAGTTATATTTAAAAAAGAGTAGAATTATGTTATTACTAAATTAAAGCGTCAAAAACTATATTTTAAGACTATAAAATTAATAGTACTTTAAAACATCTACCACTCTTACACAGTTTAATTATGCTTATTTGCTGATAACTGTCCACACAATATTCATTAAGGAAAGTAAGTCCATTTATGTGGTATATTTTGCGTTTTCTCACTCTGTGCATGTGCAAAACAGAAGCATATGCCAAAGAAATTCATGTTCACATGTAAACGACACTACCAACTGCCTATGATCTGAAGAGCGGAGCGGGAGGGGAAGGGGCGTATGCACGTGGCAAGGTTGAGCGCATGCAGCAGCATCCGATTTAAGCTTTGGGCATGTCTAAGGTATGTCTTTTCAGTCATATCATTTGCACCAGCTACAGGACTGAGTGATAGTGATGACGATCGCGTACACATGCTAGAACATGTGTTTGCAATCAAGAGCAACTGTGAAAATACACTTTATATACAGTGACATGAATAACATTATAATAAAAAAAAATTAAAACTTATTTTTTTTTCATTATGAGTATATTTTTATTAGGTAACAATAATTGAATACATTTTTTCTGTGTATTCTGCCAGGACTTTATATTGTACATGTGTATTCTATGTATCCTGCAGTGTGTTTCACTACGGAAAGTACCCTATGTGCAGAGCGTATAGTATTCAACAAGAAATATTTCTTCAGATCCGCTTGTAGCTTAATACGGACGTGCATATGCCTGAATTATGTGCATTTAAAAAAACTGCGCAATAAGTTTTGCATGTCTTAATGAATCAGACCAAGTATTTATTGTATGTTTCCCAAATCTTCAGGAAAATTACAAGTAATGCATAAAAAGAGAAAAAGCTGTACATTACCCTGGTTACCTTTTACATAGTATTACTTTGCTTTTATAAGGTATATTATTTTATGTACTATACTTTAGTTTTATAAGCTATATTATTTTATGTGCTTTTACTTTAATGTAATGAGATATATATTTTTTCATACTATTACATTACTTTTATAGGGTATACAGTAAAACATTGTTGCTATATACTGTTTAGTTTGATGCCTCTATGGACAATATATTACTTTACTTTGTAGAAGAAAATAGTATTTGGAAGCGGCTATCCGTTTGACATTAACAGAATATTGTAACCACCTCACTTTGGCTGAATTAGCTTTCTAACATTTCATGTCTCCATAGTGTCATTGAGTTGAATCCCCCTCATGAGTTCCCATTTCCTAAAAGCAAATTTACCTAAATATGCATTCCTGTAGAATTCAATGAATTGGGACTGTGGGATTCATTGTGCCATTAATGTTCCTAATAGAGGGTTCAGCTTCACAAGTTCATGCCAATTAAAAAGTGTGTACTGGTACATTTAACATCTCTTGTGTACGTGGGCTTTTTATGGAATAATTTGTGTCTCTTCCTCATTTATTTAGAGACACAATATAACATAAAATTAAAACAAATATCCACTATGTCTTAATTAACTGTGGTAATGTTTTTGACACATTCCATCAATATTGTTTATTTCCCAGGGGGTTCTTCATATAACAGTAGTATAACAGAAGTAGTAGTAGTAGTAGGGGCAGTAGTAGACTATTTTAGCAAAATTAAGGTTTTGTCCTAATAAAGAACACAAATAGTTTATATTCCCCACATAGGAAAGAAACTGAAAGATAATTACATATATATACAAGATATATCAAAATTAGGTTTAACAAACATTTAATTCTTTAAATATAATATTTATGTCAATCTCACCAAAAAGTAGTAGTAGTAGGCTTTTTTATTTTTATATAGAAAGAGTTTGTTTTGTTTGCTTTTATATAATAGCTAAAGCATATTTTGATTCTGAACTGTAGTGTGAGATTGTAATTTTCATTAGGAGCACCACTTAGTACGCTGCTATAGTTGAAAGACTGCTCTAGTGACTGCTATACAATACAAAGGGCAATCTAATAACTGCTATGCAATACAGAAAGCATTCTAGTGGCCACAACATAATACAGAGTGCAGTGCCATAGCTAGGGCTGTGAAATAGGGGGCAACCGCCCAAGGCGCAACGCTGAAGGGGGGTGCAGTTTATGAATCTTTTAGGTTAGGGGAATGGCATTTTCTTTCTTACCACAGACGCTAAACTGTTAAGTTACAGCTCTGAGAGAGTGTTTTCAAATAACCAATATGCAATAGAGAAAACATTCTATAAGTCACTATACAATACAGAGAGCATTCTAACAACCTCTATTCAATCCAGAAAAACATTCTAATGACCAATTTACAATAAAGAGAGAATTTTAGATATTTCTATAGAATACAGAGAGCATCTTATTGATTGATATACAATTCAGAGAACATTCCAGAGACCTCTATACAAATGAGAGAGTATCTTAAGGACCAAAACACAATGCAGAGAGCCTTCTAGTGACCAATATACAATATAGAGAGCATTCTAGTGAATGATATACCATACAGAGAGCATCGTAATGAGCATGCCATGACCCTCATTTTCCCCATGACTCTCCCTTTGTTGCAGCAATGTGCCTCCAATGCTTCTCTTGTCATAATTTGTGCCCCTTGCCAACTCTAAACTCTCCACTAATCCCACATAATCTCTCCTCCCCATTTATTCCTTTGTCACACATTTTAATACCCCACAATAATTGGCCTTGCCTTTGTATCCAGTGGAGGAGGAGGTCAGGGGCTTACTGTCACCCACTATTCAGCTCCAATCATATGGAGGGATGTAGACTGTGGCCAGCCAGTGACTCCATCTATTGATGTCACAAGCACTCTATACAGCCTCATCCACCAACATGCAGCAGTGTGAGAGGCCAACAGACACCAAAACTAGTTAATGGGCAGTGGAGGAGGGCACAGATAATCAGTTCCAATCTGGGCAGGTTTAATATTGGACCTGATGTAGGGGACATATGAATCCCTGTCCCCTAGCCAAACTATCACTGATCACTGAGCCACAGCCTCATCAACACTATCTTGGATTTCTTTTATCTAGTATATTCTGAAAAATGATATTTAGAATCTGACTGGTTGCTATGAGCAACACCTCCAATTTTCTTTGTTAAATGTTTCCGTAAAACATCTCCCTGGAGTCTGTATTGTGGTAGTCACAATAGATCTGGGGCGTATAATGTTGTAGTCACCAGGGATTTAGAGTAAATATTGTATATGGGTACATGGGTCACCCGAATGCTCACTGTATTGTATATTGGTCACCAGAATAAACTCTATATTGTATATTGGTCATTAGAATTATGTATATTGCATAGAGGTTACTAGAACACTCTTTGCATTGCATACCTGTCACTAAGATAGTCTCTTGTATATCGGTCAAATAGGGCTGTGCTTTGTCTGATTTATAGCTCTATGAAATAACAATGTATAATGCATTTTAGTGGCTGGGCAAATCCCTACATAATTCTGAATATAACAGGGATGTCATAGGTCACTGCCAATAACATTTAATGTCCATATTAATTATAATGCATGATGTATCACTTTTTTTTTTCTTTCACTGTGCATCTCATAGGCAGTGAAGTAATGGAGAGGTCATGTCCCCTATGAGGAGGGCCTTTTTAATAGCTTGGTAAAATGGGCATTTATTTAGTTCCCAACAGGAAAGTGATCTCAATGTTAAACCCACCAACATCCAAATAAGCCACGTCATTATTTGCACAAACCACACCCACACTTGAAGAAATGCCAACGGCATTAAAGGTATTTCACATATAACTCATGAAAATTGTTCTTTTTATCTTAACATGTTTCAGTCCCTAAATGCAGAAACATTACAGTAACAATTGCAACTTATAACCTCCCCTTTCTAAAAACTATTCTTTACATCACGAGGCGGGTTTTTATTTAGCTACATTGGCGACAATCAATGTAATCATAGCCAACTGAGAGAGCTGGCATGGGATGTATCAAGATGTGCTAGACAAAATTACCTCTCTACTGTTCCGGGTCACTCCTCCTTTGAATTAAAGTTAAGATGACAAATAAGTGCCACTGAATGGTGTTAAGTGAGCTGCTAGAAAGCTCTGCAGGTTTTCAATCTTGCAAGCTTTTGAGTGACCTACAGTAAGAAGTGAAAATGAACCAATTCGGCACTATGTCACTGCACGCAGTAAGTTATTTGTCCCCTGTGAGTCACCTTAAAAAACACTTTTCTCTCCTAACAGTTGAGCACATGAGATTGTAACATATATTATGTTTGTGATTGACTGTTTATACATTGCAACAGACTATAGTTTATCCCTTTGATCTTACAGTAAGGTGTATATAATGGCAATAACATAAATAAAGTCTGGAAAGCCTGATTGGACTGCCCAGTCATCTCCTTGTAGCTTGTATTATTTAGATTCTTTACATTCAAAACCTACTTCTGCTGCCCTGGACGAAGCATCTGAACAGCAATTTGTACTTTAGATATACATTAGACACATTTATGCCTCATTTATCATTTCATCTGCCCTGTTGTCATAGGCATGAAAAACATAAATGTCTTTTCAAAAGGACTATAAGATACTGTACAAATAGTGACATGTAGAAGGTCACTCAAGGATGGTTATTTGCTGTTTTTACGTTAATGAGCTCTACAGTATTAGAAATGCTTTGGATTTTAAATACAGTGACACTAAAAACAAACTATTTATGGAGTGCTAACACTGTTAACATTAACACAAATGCAGTCATCTTGTTGGCCATAAAACTTGCAATGCTAAAATCTTGTGTGCCGTTTGTTACTTTCAGTAATTAAGATCAAAGAGTATATAAGAGAGGAACGATTGTGTAAAATAAAATAACCTAGAATATATGTTACATTTAAAGACCAGGAAAAAACCTAGAATTAAGGAAAACGAGCTTTTAATATTTAAATTACTATTTTTGAACAAAGCAACTTGATGGTATAGTTTGGAACACTTATTAAAAGTAGTGTAAACAAAAAAGTTACAGTTGCCCATAGCAACCAATCAGAGTCTACCTGTTTGAAATGAAAGCAAGTATCACATGGGCAACACTACCTTTTCCCTTTGCACAAGTATTCAGAAATGTCCCAAAGTACTTTTTTTTTTTTTTTTTTAACAATTTCTGTTTATTCATAGTAAAATTGCATTTGTATTTTATCTATAAAATTGTTTGGAACAACCATTAACAAAGTTAAAAGAGTTTAGGCTGGTACTGGTATGTACTGGTCAGTGTAACTTGAAAATTATTGCAGTTAAATGGATTTTCAGAAATGTTTACTAGGTCATTGGGGCACATCCTATCAACATTCCTAAAAAGTGTGTGGTTTTTAACATGTGGTAAAGCGTAATCATATTTATTGCTTCTGTTCCTGTCAACAGTAAAAATACCTTTAGCAATATTTTTTGATTTTAGGTTCTGTGTTCATCCCATGCAAGTCCTGTCCGCTATGGTCCTGTGCTGTACACTGCTATAATGTGCAGTCCCAATGCTGCTGCTTACTGCTGGGTGAGAGTATGATTTCATATATTTGGTTTATTTTATTTTTAATATGGAGGCGGTAGAGGATTTGCAAAGATATAAGTACTATGTAGTTGGTGCTGAGACTCTACTCCTATAGCATCATTTTGTGCACTTGACAAACGTTAGACTCTTTGATGGAAATGACCTAGTTAGTTTTGTAAGCAGCTCAGAATAAAAACGTGCTTATCCTAATAAAGTAATTATTCTAGAAAAGAATTTAGAATGATACTACTGCAGCATAAGCAAAGGCACCAAACTACTGAAATGCACCATTTAGGACTGTAAGCTCTTGAGTGCTGTATCTATAATGGAAAGGACACAAAGATATCCTTTCAACAAAAGCGCATTCTAGACTCCATCACTGAGTAGTCTTCTAAATATACTGTAACATGGCAAAACAATGACCTAACATTTAACTGCAGCTCCCAGTAAAGTGGATTGAATTGGAAAAGAGTTCAGTAAGAAGATTAAAGGGGATGCTGAAAATCCACATTCACTTTAATCTAGAAAATAGATTGTGTTTGACAGACACACAAACAATTCAAATTGTGCTGTATCTGTATGTCTTGTCCTCATATACCTTGCATACAACCAATAGACAAATAAAATACAAAATCACACACACTTTGTATTACGGTTACAAAGTTAAATTAATCCTAATCAAGGATTTTATAGTTCAGAAAGAAATTGTTTGTTTTAGCTCGGTTGTGATTTTTTTTTTTATTGAAACCTTATTCTTCTAACACTGTGAGTATATATTTGAATATTAATGTAATTATGTAGATTACAGCTTTCAGATCTGCTGTAAAAGCAGTTTCTTGGGAGCTCTTAAGAATCAATTTTCACCTTGGGGTCAATGACCAATCAAATGACTACTCTGAATTAGAGAGATACTCGGCTTTCAATTTCTTTTGTTATTATCATTTGTTTGCCGTACAGCATAATTTACTCCATTTAATTGTTTTTCCCTTTTGCATTTTTGTTAAAGTTTGGTCTTATTGTTTTGCCTAATTTTTTTATATAACAACAAATTTATATGGGAATTATTTATTCTGAATTAAACATTCTGTTGTATATTCCAAAGATGTAAAAATATAGTAACTATTCAATTAACAATAACTTGAGAGTCATCTTGATTGAAGCAATTAACCTTTTGCCTTTGATGGACTTAGTTTACGTAACTAAAATTTCATTCACAATGCACATAGCCCACTCAATTGGTACAGTGTATAATAACATTTCAAATGATGCTCTCACTCTAAAATAAGCAATTATTTAACAATAAAACACCAAATGATATAACACAGTTCATTAATTAAGATGGAAGCGATTGTAAAAGTTAACCTGTAAACCTCTTATATTAAAATCTTTAAATGCCAACATAAATTTAGTCAAGATGATTGTGTGCTAAAATAGAAATTAGTTGATGTACAGATAGTGAATTATGTATTGTATCATTCAGTTCACCTGGCTCACTGTCTCGCACTAGTTACAGGTATTGTTATCCCACATCTTACATTTACCTGAAGTGATTGAAGCTGTGCTCACTGTGGATCACAAGAGAGTGCTCATTACAGTATCCTCCATCTGTAATTACCTATTCTAGCTTCTACATAAACCCCAGTGACACAGGCCACCTTTATTTCCAGACTAATACAATTCAGCTAAATAAGTTTGATGGACTAAAAAAAAAGTTATATAGAAACTAAAAAAATAAGCATTTATGGAACAAGTAGCTAGCATGGCATATGGTTTGCTGTGTATATATTATTGAAGCAGAAAGCACTGGTGATGACAGGTGCAAGTTAATCAGGCAATAAGAAGCCAATTGTTCAATGTTGCATGATATTTTTCACAAAGCATTTAATTAATATTGCAATGTGGTAAATGCATTTGTGTGGTCAACTGCACCTCTTTGGTCTTTATAATGCATCTGGATCAAACACAGCACATCAAACTAAGTAGCATAATGAGCACATGGCTTTGGGAAGCCTGTCAAACTGACCAGTTTGCAAATATGTTACTTCATTTTACTAAAAATATAATATTATAAATTTGAATAGGACCGTAACCAAAAAGCCATAACTCTGGAAGTAGGTAACAAGAGGAAAATGAATGTTCTTTGCTCCTCGCTTAAGCCCAACAGCTAGTCTGTGAGAAGACTTGACAATTACAGTATTCTCAAACAAATTCAGAGACTACATCAATTTTTTAGATTGGATCGGTTGGCACAGCATCATCATCATCATCATCATCAGCTATTTATATAGTACCACTAGTTCTGTAGCACTGTACAGAGAACACACATCAGTGCCTGCCCATTGGAGCTTACAGTCTAAATTCACTAACATACACAAATAGAGAGACTAAGGCCAATTTAATAGCAGCCAATTACCTACTAGTATGTTTTGGGAGTGTGGGTGGAAACTGGAAAACCCAGAGAAAACATACGCAAACACGGGGAGAACATACAAACTCCACAGAAATAAGGCCATGATCAGGGATCGAACTCATGACTCCAGTGCTGTAAGGTAGAAGTGCTAACCACTAAGCCACCGTGCTGCCCACAGAAGGTTTATTGTAATTTGAGAGAAGCATACACTCAAAAGACTCACAGCGAAAAAAAATTGTCAAAGGTGCTTCCATTGTGACAATTTTTGGAAATGTTATTTATGTTGCCAATGTTACTATTAAAACATTTATAAAATTGTGTAGTTTAAGCATCCACTAATACAATAACTAATTTACATAATCCTCTGGACAGTGGACATTCTAACCTTGCTGATAATGTGCTGCTGTCAATTATTCTAGACTTGGAAGGGGAAGCAAGATGGATCTACACATACACGTATAAATGATTCATATATATATATATATATATATATATATATATATATATATATATATATATATATATTATTCTTAACTCACAGCCTTGGGCTAGTGTTATGCTATTCACTACTCTTTGCTCTTTAATCATATGTAGTAGTCAAGACCAGGTTTCCAATTGGCTGCCTATATGCAATAACATTCATATCCATGCAGAATCAATGGGACATATCTCAATATGAGGTTTCAAAGAATGGTGCTTAAAAGTAAATTGCTTGGTTAGTGTAATATTTCATCAACACACTTTGATGACATTTTGGCGAATATAATATACTAATACTCATTTATCATCATCATATTGTTATGTTTGTAATCAAGAGTGCTTTTTGATTCTATAATGGGGATTTTAAACATTGCTGGTGGACATGTAGGAGAGTGTGCTATCAAACAAATAATTACAGGAGCTACTTCTGGGAAATGCTATTTATATTACAGCCCTTTGAGTCAATCATTTCCTTAATGGGTATCCAGAGGATGACAAGAGTAAGTGGTGAGACAGATTCACACCAACAGTGTGTTTTTGCCCTATTTATGGCTCATTGAGTTCTTTATTTGTCAGCAAACAGTAGCTCAAATGTTTTCTTAGCTTTTATTACATTGTTATATTTCAGCAGTTTCTGTTGTGTTCCACATGCTGAACAGATAACCCTTACCAAACTTGATTAATTATAATCAGGGTGTGAAACTCTGTCCTAGTTCTTCCTTAGTACTTGTCACAGCTGTCATGCTCTGAAAACCCAAGGCAAAATATTGACTCAAGGGTCTGCCATTTAAACAACATTTCCAGAAGCAACTGTTCTTGCGATTGAGGTTTTCACTCATAATTCCCACTGAAAGACTTGCGTTTGCTATACCTGAAACACCACCTCAACCCATTCCTGAGAGCGGTGTTGCAGATATGCTGTGTACATTACTCACTACTGCTCTCAATGGCACAGTGCCTCCACACCCAAGTCTTCTCTGCTGCACTCTGAGGGGATGTGGGTACCAAGGTAAGACTTTGGAGAGCCCCTTGAATCCAAATAGACCATTCAGGAATAACATAACGCAGCATGTAAATATGAACCACTGTTGTGCATTTATTAAAGGGTAAAGGTAATGGGAAAATATACTTTAAATTTAACCAACACATCTCTCAATCATGATAACAATGCAACTTATCAATCACCTCAGTAACTATGAGACACCTCCCACTATTCAGATTACATGTTTCTGCAGACCTACCACTCTGACAATCAAGATCTACCACCTAAACTAAACCTGGTTGCCTGTCAATAATAACAGTGCACTGTGGTAGATAAAAAAATAGGGTTAGATAAAAAATCAATTAGCAAATAAGGTAGAATATAACTTGGCTGTAATAGAGTTGAATGAGACTGAAATAGACTGAAGAGTTGGGTCAGTGCACTCAATAAAGATAACTATGACATATCACATGACGTGGGGCTGAAGGTCATCACAGCTCAGTTACTAAATGCTGGGGCATACAGCTCTATACATGCAATTAAGTTACAATAAAATTTTACAGTTTGTGCTCTGCTTACAGTCACACCAGAACCCTTTCACCCTGGCTAGCTAATGTAAACAATATAATCACAAGAATGTTGGGTACGGTTGGCGTACTTTGACAATGACATGAACATACCAGCAACATATATCTAGTGGATATTTTTAACAGTCCTCCAGAATGAAATACTAACAGGCTGGAGTTAACCGTGTCCTTGTACAATGAAAGAATACAATACAGCAGTGGTTCCCAAACTTTATCAGTTCAAGGCACCATTAGGGTCTCCATAATTTTCCAAGGTACCCCTAAGCCAAAATAATTACCAGGTAGTCCAGATTTTTAAGTAGTTGGGTTTAAATAATGTAAAAAGCATTTAGGCCCCTTCACCAGATCACACTGTGCCCCTATCACCATATCACACTGCGCCCCTTCACCATGTCACACTCTGTGTCTCCCCTTCACCAGCTCTCACACTCTTTGACCCCCATTTTACAAGCTCCCACATGCTTTGTCCCCTGTTCCTTTACTTACCTTCTTTCCTCTTTTTCTTCTGTCTTCTTTCTTGTTCTTCCACTCTACTGCTGCTCCTCCCTGACACTGTCGGAATTGGTGATATCACGCCCGACAGTCGGTGAGGAGACAACAGTGAGGAGGGAGAAAGATGATCCAGCGGCGCTGGAGTGGTAAGTTCTTTTTTTTTTTCTTCTTCTGGACAAACTGCCCTGGCCACGTCACCCCTGTGACTGCTCCGCGGCACCCCAGGGAGCTGCGGCGCACACTTTGGGAACCGCTGCAATACAGTAATCACACAACAGAATGACTTTGCACTTATGTCTCTGCTTGATATAGATGTATAAGTGTATCAACTGTGAACACACTTATCTGTCACCATTGAGGCAGGATACTGGGCAGGATTCAGTAGTATTCAGTAAAGCCCACACCTCCTCTTCATTGCTATGCTCTCTGCTCACCTGTAATTTACCCAGGTTAAGAGATACCCTCTTTGTCCAGGGGCTGGCTTTGAATGCCCATAACAGTAGGTCTTCACTGGGCTCATCTGGAGGTTCACAGGTTCCCTGTAAAACGTGTCCTTCACTCAGGACACTCTCAGTATATCTTTGTAAGCTATGTCTCTCTGTCTCCCTCCAGCCCTCCTGTCTGTCTGGACTCAGGGCAAATTGTGTTTCCTGGGATTGCTCCCCTCTCTCTATGTATGTCTCTCTCTCCAGGGTCACTCTCTACTAATGTAGCTCCTTTACCTAGATGCCCTGTCCTTTAGTTATACCTAACTCTTCCCTAATTTGTGCTGGTGGGATCTCCTGCTCAGCTCCTCTTCTCCTCCAAGCAGTATAGGCTGCCGGGAGATTAAGGCACTAATGCTTCTTTAGCCACGCCATTTTGCTGCAGTTTTGTGGTAGCACCAATTTATTGTGCAGTGGGGGTTACGTACCAATTGAAAAGACTATGCAAACAAATTTAGATTTGTTTCACCCCTCCTATATGCATATTCGAATTGGAGAGGGCTGGTACTACATCAGTCTGTGTCACACATTCACATAGCCAAGACAGCTTTGATTTTTTTCTATGTCACTACCCTCTTCTCAGGTCCAATACGTCCCCTTACTACATATAATTTCACTCCATATCATCTGCTATGCATCCTTCCCTCACCTATTTTTTTAAGATTCTATAATAAAAACAGCAGCAAAACCTGTGCGTGAAGTTTTTTGTTTTTATGCAAAAATAAATTTCATATGTTCTGATTATTTTTACTACATCTATATGAATTGGTATGGAATGAACAAGAATAGATTAACAAAATATTTTTTATTAACATTTATTTTTTATAATGCAAAGACATTTATTTTCTTGCAAATAATAGAACAACGCATTCTCATGTCTACCGTATATTATGACATGCTACACACTGATTACACCTTCACAGATGCTCACTATATCCATTTATCACAACAATGATTTCATATTCCATTAAAATTACTCTAACACTCACTCGTAAGCATATCACAAAATGCTTTTTTTACTGGAAACCATATATTTGCAGACTTCAGCCCGGCATCATTTCTGCTCTCAATGAAAGACAGAAATTATATTTGTTCAGTTACTGTATATAGTGGATGGCAGCAACAAGGTTTGATTGTAATTTATTTTGTCAATCTATTAAGTTGATTTTATGAGATCAGTCACAAGCAGTTGCCATTTTTATGAAGCCTACCGCACTACTTAGATTCCAGTGAAGGCCATTTGATACCTGCATACTTTTATTATTGACCTTGGGAGAGGAGTTCAGTTTAGGAATTTATGGCAAAGCCTGTCATCAAGGACCTATTTACAAGATTCACTGTCATTTAGTGGTAAGCTATTGTTCCCGAATCCAAAGACAATTTCAGCTGCTGACAGGGCAATCCCATAAAAATATTGCCTGTCCACCTAGGTGTCCTACCCAATTATCTGAAGTAGAAATTAATACTTTTAAAAGCTGCCTGTTTTGAAAGATTATTGCAAATTATTCAATTGGTTGTCTCTTATGCATTATGATGAATCCAATTTCCGCCTGTTTTTTTCCATGTTAGCATATCAGGAATGCAGAACATAATGTTGAAGCACTAAGGAGAATAGAAAATAGATTATTTTACAATGAAGTGGCTCTACTGCGTCCAAAATGAGATATCCTATTTTTACTAACTGGCAATTGGAGCTTTGTCTTTACTGTGTCAGTGTAACGCCTCTGTCAGTGGTTTTTGCAGGATACTTTTTACTTAAGTCACAATACTAGGCAGACATTTTTTGTCTTTGTGTGATTACAGATGGTATTATGAACTTGCATATATTGCAAAATAATTTATTTTCCCATTATGCCAAATGACATGCCAGGACAAAATATAGTTTTTATAGTTTTAGAAATGTCATCAATTATTGTGATGATATAAATATACATGGAACTTATCAGAATCTGCTTAGTTTGTGTACTAATTCTGCTAATGAAGCATGTAATGAAATTATACTGCCTGAACAACTGATAAAATATTACAACATAGTAAACACACACTTTCAGTTCTAAACACCTAACACTGTTGTGGCCAAGGTTATAAGACAACCTCAACCTCAGGTGCAGGTATATTAGTGCACAGTACCAATACGTATTAAAAGAGTGTACAGACAGACTACAGAAGTGGAGATTGTTTTGTGGGTTTTGTCTAATAACTGGTAAATATATTTTTACTGCTTTCAGCCCAACCCCAAAGAGATTATAACTCAGTTTGAGCCACTGAGTTTGATTTGCTACATCCTTGCGAGTCCCACCTTGGGCAACAATACAGTAGTTCCATTAAGTGATTATACACTTGTGCAATAAAGCCTTATAGAAAATCACATTTCAGTACCCTTTAACAGGAAAAATGTTTGATTCTGTATGAAGGTGACATAAGTCACAACCTTTCTATGTTCTGTCTCTTTTTAAACAACTATAAATAATTATATTTTCTTTCAAATATTGTGTATCAGAAATTAATGTCGCTCAGTTGTATTACTGTACTTGAGAAAACAAGCAGTGCATAGAAAACAGATTTCTGCTTTTGTTTGACAGATTTCCTTGGTACCGTGTTTGATGCATCTGATGATAGATACATATCATACACTGTAGAGTGATGTGCTGCTTCTCTGCTAACAGCTAATACAGCTCATTGAGCTGTGATAGTCGGAATATGATCTCTAGTGAAATGTGACAACAAAGGGTCTGTAGGATCAGGTTGCTTTAAAGGTGACAGTCAGGTGTGATACATCTGACACCTTCATCAGTATGAAGGATAGTGGGAGTAGGGATATATACTGATTTTTTTTTGCACATGCAGTTGTGTGCTGAGGAAACGAAATATGTGCCACTGAAATTTCTCACACAGGAGACTCGACCAGCTCAGAGTACCTATGGCCTTGTATGTGACATTGGAGACTGAGGTTGCACAAACAAGGATTTATAAATGTTAATTTAGTATTTGCCTGCTGTCTGTGCTCATCTTTTAAACAGTAAGTTACATTTGGTTGAAATTGAGAGATGATGACAAGATTTGAAAGAGTTGAGCATTATCTCCATGACAATGTATTTGAATCTAAATGGACTAATAAAATCACCAGTTAATTGAGCACATGAAAAGAAAGCAGCCAATAAGAATCAGCCAACAAGTCATTTCACAGGTCCCCTTTGCCACTCTTCAGGCAGGGAAGAGCTTGCTGAATTGGGATAATAATGAGACTTACCCTGTAGGGGGAGCAAGTGTTGGCTGGACTTTAAAAATCCAGGGTTAAGAAACGACGGGGAAGAGAGGGATGTGAGCAGTGTCACACCCAGGGTCATAGGCGTATATAAAGTTTGAAAGCGCCCTCACTTCCCCCTCTTTCCTGTAGTAAAGACAAAGGTAACATATGCAGTATAAACAGGTTGGAAAGATATTGGAGATAAGTTTTGAAGCTGGCAGCGAGGTGGTTTGGAGGATGTAAGAGCCGAGACCTAGGAGAAGGAGCCGGAGTGGTTACTATTATTCATGGGAGGTGGGGAATCCAGGTCACAATCTAGGCTGAGGACTGCTGTTAGTCGGCACTTTATATTTGTACAGATATGTTAACAATTAGCAAGATGTGAGATGGGTACATGGTTGAGTGGTCCAAAATGATCACATGGCTAGACAGGAGGCAATCCACATGCAGTAAGGTGGCCTTAAATAGGTGTTTTTGTATGATGGCCTAGTTTTCAAACATGAACTGGGCATGAGAGGACCTATAGAGGCTCTATAGGATCTCTCAGATATGTACATTGATATTTTTAACATGTATTTATGGAAAATAGTGCACATGGTCACTGTTATGGTTTGGAAAAAAGGACAATTCATAGTTTAAATGTCCCATTTTTTGGCATTTAAGCGGTGTGGGCTTTTTGGTTGTCCCTTGGAAAGCTGGGTCTGTACAGTTATAGCTTGGGTGGGGCAGACCCAGGACCTCAGAGGGTGACCCTAAAGCTGGTTCCTGGAATGGGTTACTAAGCCCAAGTTTGTCCAGTTTAGCTGGGCATGGCATAAGTGACTCTTGGTATTGGTTAGAGGCACTGTTTTGTAGGCTTTGGTGGGCACTTGGTTGCCTTGTGCCCCCCCTTCAAATTATGAAAGAAGTATATAAAAGGCTGTGGCCATATTCTCTCCACTGTTTGGTGTGGTGCCAGTTATTAAGAGTGACATTTAATAACACTTGGGGACAGAGTGACAAATACTGTAGCTTCTCTGTCTAAGGTCAGAGATTTAAGAACAGAATATCATATGCTTACAAATGATGAAGTGCATTTAGAAACAGAGCCATTAGGATGAATGCTGTCTTGAATCATAATTACATGAAGTGATAAAACAAGAAGGGAATGGTATAATTCAAATTTACACATATCTCCTTAACCATTAATGATGTATAATATGAAAGAAATATAGATATATGTGACTTTGATCCCTTTCCATGTGAATAGACAGTACCAACTGCAGACATTGCATAAATATCAATGATCATATTTTCATTAAAATACAGGAATTTTTACCACATAACAAATTCAGTTGATTAGAAAGCTTAGGTTATTTTCAAAGTCAAATTTTCAAAGAGTTTTCTTAAACCTTAACCTGTAATATCGTATTAAAACCAAATTAGAGAAAGTACAAATAAAGTTACTTGAAAGAACAGTGTTTGTTTATTAGTGTATGTGTCTCTTTTGTAGGTTTATGGTGCAACTTTTAATTGCGCAAGGACAGCGAATCATGTACTTTTGGGTCAAAATCATTTCCAATTAAAGAGATATTTAAAAAACACTTTTCAAAGGCCAAAAACATACTCAATTAACATGTAAGAAAACCAATGGAAACGTACTGTTAAGTATCATTCTATGAGAGGAAGGCGCAGAGTAAACTGTTCCTTTGGTTATTCTGTAAATCATAAAGTAAAGAAAAGAAACACGGTAAAATAGCTGATAACTTTTCTTTTATCAGATTATAGCGGATAATAATCTATTCTAGCTTTCCACTTTAAATTAACCTGCCATTAACTAAATAGGGAATATAATGAAGACAATTCTAGAGGGCGACAGTCATGCCATCATTATTTGATAATTTACAGTTATAGCTTTTATTTTAACAATATGTTTATCATCTACATGATTAGATATGCACCTGTTTTCAGGTTCCTTTCTGGAAAAATTGCTAATATGTAGAACATTTAATTGCACCTGGTTTTCCACTGTAATGTACAACCTATCGGTTGTTTGGTATTTCTAAACAAAAAAAGATATAAAGATGCAAATAGCGCCACCAAGTGTCAAATGTATGAAATTAGCTTCAAATATAGTGATGTTTGTCCAGAACGTAAAAATGACTGCGCATATTTCTTTGTGCCACCTCCGTATTTGCTATATAATTTGTAGCTTAAACTGACATTACAGAAAGACTGCCTTGTCTTGCTCAGAGGTGCACGCAGAGGGGGTTTCTAGTTCTCCAGAAACCCCTCCCCTCCGCGAACCAACGGTACTGTACAGCAGCCGTGGCACTGTCAAAGAAGCGTCCGCGGCAGTGCTGTATTGTACTACAATACAGCGCTGCCGCCAGGGGCGGATCAAGGAAATTAGGAAATTATTATACCCCGGGCGATGTAGGGGGGGGCGATTTAGGCCCCGCCCCTTTCCGACTTCTAAGGCTGCCGGCGGCTGCACAGTATGTGCAGGTCCGTTCAGCAATGACAGTGTGCTGTCCCGCTGCTCTGATTGTGTTTAAAACACAATCAGAGCAGCCGGGCAGCACACTGTCACTGCTGAACACTGCACAGTGTGTAGCTGTCGGCAGCAAGCCCCTGCTAGGGGGGACGATCACCCCGATCACCCCCCCCCTGGATCCGCCACTGGCTGCCGCGGATGCTTCTTGACAGCGCCGCGGCTGCTGTACATTTCAGACTCGCCGAAATGGAGCTGCTGCTCTATTTTTTTTTTGGGGGGGGGGACGGAAACCCCCCCTTCTAAATCCTGCGTTCGCCCCTGTTTCTCTAGACTGTTTGTGATTCATCAAACAGATTTTTGCAATACACTCTGCGGTTTGTGGGTAGTATACAGTCAGGGGAGACATTGGCACTGCGGTTGTAAAGAGAACTTTTTACTTAAGTCTTAAGGCAGCAAAAGAATAATAAAGCAATATGAAGGAAATATACAATACTCTACTTAAATATTAACACAGCAATAGAATAAAATAAAGCAACAATATGAAGTCCTGTAGCTTCTGCACTACACATCAAGGGGTATAGTTGCTAAACTGTGGGTTTGAAAAAGTGGAGATGTTGCCTATGGCAACCAATCAGATTCTAGTTTACATTAATTTAGCACATTCTACAAAATGACAGCTAGAATCTGATTGGTTGCTATCGGCAACATCTCCACTTTTTCAAACCCACAGTTTAGTAAATCTAGCCCCAAATGTAACAACTTCACATGCTAAGAACATAAGACTTAATGTTTATGTGAATTGCATAGTGTAGAGCACGTTCTCACCAAGAAGTTAGTCCCCACTGTCCATAATTTGAGTATCAGCTGCTGCGGTGGAAAGTGTGTCTGTAATAGACATCAATTTGCCTTGAATGTATGAAAAGAACAATTCATACTTCTGTAACTGCAGAAACATTCATTGTAGTCTTTCTGATGCCTGACTTATGGGCCTTGATAGAATGACATGCAGAGGTTTATGATCGGACTATATTATTACACTGGCTCCATGATTTATTTATGGAAGTTGCTTATTGCAAACACAATTGCAAGCTACTATTTTTTTAAAACAATGCATAGTTTTTTCTGCATATCACAATGATCTTGACACATAAAAGAATAGTATACCTTCTTATTTAACACATACTCCAAAGTCATCTTTTGATGTATTAGCTTGTATTTCCAGTTGCTTGTATTGGTCACAATAACAGTGAGCTGTTTTTTTTTAGATTAAAGGCTTTGTCGTGCCGTGGTCCCCATTGTCACACTATGAGCCTCATTTACATTTATTTTGTAAAATACAATTAGAAAATGTAATTTTGTGCCTCTGCAAAATCATGTTGCGCCACAAGTGGAGGAGGGCTTTAAAACCTGCAGACAGATTTAAAGTGGTTGGAGCTGCAATATTGCAATGTCACAATTGCTGTAATTTTTCTTGCCTAAGTCTTAAATAGTCCCAAAATGTCATCAAGCACCTGTTTAGTTGAAGCAGCTATTGTCCTATCATCTACCATATTGTGGATGCTTTCATTATCTCCAAATGCTTTAACATTTGTCTGCTCCTTAACAGATTAAATTCCAACAGGCAATCAGTTGATATTTGTACGTTCTTCACACCAGGCATCATGTAGTTACTAATTGTGTTGATTCATTTGTTGTCTGTAAAATGCCAATAAACAGACCCCTCATCTTCTGGCCCCATAGTGACTACACCCCCAAACTGTTCATTGTGGGTGCTTGGAATTTCTGATATCCTATTTTCGGTGCTGCAATCAGAAATTGTGAGGCCCAGTACAAATGAAACAGGCTGGGCCCCCCCATCCCCATCCCCCCCCCCTTCCTCCATCACCGACTGCCCCACAACCCCACCATCTCCCGTCCCTAGTGGTTAGCTTATATTTTTAGAGGCAAGTGTAAAAGTGCCCAAACTCCAGTGTCCCTCATAGGATGAAAGAGAAAAAGGTTTAAAAGTCCTTTACAGATTAGTTGACCATCTTCTCACTTTACTGGATGCAGAATCTTGTATAAGGCTTTTTAAATGATTTTCAGTTTATACCTCTCCCAGTTACAATTTGGGAACCCGCTAAAGCCCAGCGCCCTAGGCTGCAGACTAGTCAGCCAATTGGATAATCAGGCCCTGATTATCTTAGAGCAGTAGCTGCACAGTGACAATATAGAAATGCAGTGAACAGCCAGGAAGTGATTAAATGTCACTATAAATATTGTGAATGGTAATATTAAATGGTAGTATATTGAAAGCATTTTTTTTATTTTATGTTTTTGTTTTCTGTATATACTTGAAACAGGCAAGAATATGTTGCTGAAAACAAGCTTTAGACTAAGGACATTTAAGATGTGAAGACTATGTTAACTAGTTGAGTACCTCAAGAAAATAAAATGCTGCTTGTGATCCACTCCTGTCAGAGTGAGGTAATCACGTCAGGAAGAGAAGTTCAAGAGGAATCTAATTGCAAAAGATCACAATCCCCAACAATACAAGTTCTTTATATAAAAGAGCTACTAATCTATGAGTAAAATGATCATACCTTGACAGAACTTGCAATATTTCACTCTGTATTTACATTTTCTATGCAGGCTATTTTCTATACAAGCTATTGTTTTTTTATTTTTATTGTTTTATTTTTTATTTTTTTTATTTTTATTGTTTTTTTATTGCTATTTATTTTCTATGCAGGCTATTTTCTATACAAGCTATTGTTTTCTGTTATCAGCCATTTCAGAGAAAATGAGGATGACTGCAGAGTTCATCAGTCAGATTATTGACAGGAAATTTGACATGTCTATGAAAAGCATTTTTCCTAATCACAACTATTCCAAATACCTCCTGGTCTGGTACACACCTGACAAACTTCTGCTAATAATATTCATAAATATATATTTATCTAAATAAACTAACTTGTATTGTAGATTAAGTGCCCATATAACAGGTATGTCCATGTTGGTTTGCACTTTAAATAATGTGTAAAATTAGCCCCTGTTGCTATGATGTGCACACACACATGCCCCCTCTGCCCAGCAGCTTTACACATACACATGCCTCCTACCCATCACATTACCTCTTCTTACCTTTTTCTCCCCCAGTGACAGCACAGGAACAGAAAGATTTCCAGCAGCTCCTGCATGATGTACCATGTGACTGCTGCAGCCACATGACCTGTGATGTCACAGGGTGAAGAGGATCTAGCTACTGCCTACAGTGAGTCTATGCAGACAGCCTGTGCGCTGCGTGCACAGGCTGTCACATCGCATACTACTCACTGGAGCTGCACAATCCATTCATAGAATACTGTACTACAAGCTGTAGTCCAGTATTCTATGAATGAATGATGCGGCCACAGTGAGTAGTATGCGAAGTGACAGCCCATGCACAGATCGCACAGGCTGTCTGCACAGCATTCCCACCAGGCATAAAGAAGCAAAAAAAAAAACGGTGGTGTGCAGCGCGGGCCCCCTGGTGAGCTTGGGCCCCATACGCTATTACCTCCCATACCCCCTGATGGCGGTCCTAACTATTTTTATAGTGTTTTATTACTCTACAACTTCTTCACCCACAGACAGCGCTTTTATTTTTTATTTGAATGGACTTTCTACATATAGCGCTTTGAAATAAATGGGAGTGTTCAACAGGAATTGTTGACAGTCACTGCCCAAAGATAAGGAAGATGGGAAGTTGCTATTTTTCAGAAATTGATTTAAAAAAGTAATCCAAAAATGACCTTTTATAGATCCCATCCAAGTCCCCTCACGCAGTTTGTGATTAGTCAGCCAGGAGGATAATAGACCCCGGGACTGCAATTTACTTAAGACTTAATGCAGTAATTAAAACAAAGTGGAGTCTAGTCCTGTTAGCTTTTCCACTACACAGCAAATGTAACAACTTCACCTGTTAAGGTCATGTGAACAGGTGTTGTTTAATACTTAAAGTGACAGCACTATATAGAACAAACACAAGTTGTTTGTTTTGATTATTATTTTTTTATACAAGAATATACAATTTTGAGACAGCCTTAAGTCTCTCAGGCATTGCACAAAATTTCTCATTTAGAGATACAAATGAGTTTCCCGTACCAGAGGGGAATAACTGCTTAGCTAACAGAGTTAGTGCATGGCACAGGAAACACTTATTTAAGACTCTGCAACAGAGCACAACAATGCAAAATTCAAAGAGCAACTTTAATCTTGTTTGCTCAATGCCTAATTGGTTTTACTGTCTTGTTTTGGCATTTACTCCAAGCAAAGAAAAAATGCTTTGGAAAATAACAGCAACGTGATATACACAAACAGGATTTCTCAGATAAGTTCCTGGATGTAGTAATATATTATTTACAAGTTAACCCGTGCATGATACTCATGCATTCTAGTCAAATCAAG
Source organism: Mixophyes fleayi (assembly GCF_038048845.1). Lineage (NCBI taxonomy): Eukaryota > Metazoa > Chordata > Amphibia > Anura > Limnodynastidae > Mixophyes > Mixophyes fleayi. Next base: position 192,229,051 of record NC_134404.1, on the reverse strand, counting down.
CTACTTAAGGTGTTAAAAAGGTTCTTGTCATGCATTTTGGCCATAGCCCAGGCCTCCTCAGGGGAAGAGTGTTACTTCCCGACGCAAGCGCCCTTTTTTAACGTGGTTTTGTCCACATGTCACCACCTCATCATTTTTCTCCATCACCTCATCCTTCATTTTTATCGCCACATCTATCCAGATGTCTGTCCAGACACAGGGATCTCTCTCAGCGGTCCTAAGTATCACACTCCTCTCGCTCTGTCACCCCCGGCAACCACCAACCACTCTCCACTGTCACCCCCGGCAACCACCAACCACTCCCAACTGTCACTTCTCCTTCAAGAAATATATATATATTTTTTTTAAATCTTTATAAACACTTTTAACAATCAACAAATTATATGAACAAATTAAAAACATCTTAGTATACCAAATTTCAGCCCTTTCTGAGTTTTTTTTCCCACACACACTAAGAATTTAGTAGGTCAGTGTATAACTTCGCCCAGCAGGTGGCGCTGCAGCTTGGTTTTGTTTTTTTTCACACACAGACACACGCCACTAGGCTTTTATATATAGAATTCTCTAAAAATCAATGCTTGTGGATGACTGATATGTATCGATAGAGAGGATGAAGAAAAATGTTTCATATGGATCTTGCCTTTAAATTATAATCTCCAACTTAACAGAACATATGTTTATATGGCAATATGGCTCTATTTTTAATTAGAATTTACTTTAATAATATTTGTATAGATTATAAAATAGGTTATTTTTTGGAATATTTGTGTTTATTAATATGATGTGTACTGCCATATTGCTCAGTAGAGGTTTCCAAAAAATTTTAACCTAAATTTCACCAATTCAAAAGTCCCAAACATGCTCACAGAACAATCACCAATTTACCCTGATTTGAACTATGAGTTACAAATTTGTGGTTTGGATCGCTGCTTGCAGTTTGCATCCGACCGCTCACAATGAAATTAGTTTTCATTGTAATTTAAAAAAAGCTGTTCTTTAAATAATATTTTGAAATAAAGTAATTTTAACATTTCCTTAAAATCAACTTGTTAACACTATAATAGAAAAATGGCAAAATATTTTAAATTTAAGTGTCGAACCTGTTAAATATTCTTGATTATTCCAGCAAATTTTTTACTTTTTGAACCGATTCCTTTTAAAATAGTTTTAGGATCAAAGTATTAAATTATCTTAGTATGGTAGAGCCATCTAGTGGCTAAATAATTAACAATGTCAACATGCTTCTCTCATATATAAGATCAGTTTATTAACCTATATTTGCATACAATTAGATGAAGTTTCAAACAGGATAATACATGCCTAATAAATAACGATTAAAAAGTTATGCAGAAATGCATGCTCAAGGCACTCTTTTAAACACATATTTTAAAATAGAATGGTAAAAGGATTTTTAGTAACACAATAAAATAGGTTCTCAAGATAGGCATTGGATTTACATTCCCTAAACCCATATATGTTGGTCTGAATAGCTACAGTTCTGGTTATCATTATTTGCAAACCTCAAATTCTTTGTATAACCTGTACAATATGTTCAGAAGCAAATGGAAAAATGTCAACTTCGTATCATCAGAATATTTTAATAGGATGTCTAAAGTTATGAACCCAAAACACGTTTCTTTTAAAATTACATGTTGTAAAGTCAAAGATATAAAATATGAACTGGACAGTATTACAGGCACCCTTCCTTAATATTTAGTTGCACACCCTTTGGCAACAGTGCTGCCTCCAAACCTTTCTTGCAGCCACCTATAAGCTTCTTGCACCAGTCTACTGGTAATTTCTCCCACTCTTCCATTGAAATTTGTTGAAGCTCTTGAATGTTTGAAGGTTTCCTTTTTCTAATGGCATATTTCATCTCTTTTTAAAGATTGTCAAATGGATCGAGATCAGGACTCATTGCAGTCCATTTATTCCTTTTCAACCATTCTTTTGTGCATTTAGATGTGTATTTTGGGTCTTTACTATGCTTTAGAACCCATGTTCTTTGACCCAAACCTAGTTTTCTTACACTGGGTAGCACATTTCACTCCAAAATGCCTTGGTAATCCTCTGATTTCATGATTACTTCAAGACAGTCAAGATAGTCAAGGCCTCCAGTAAAGCAGCCCCACAACGCTATGGATCCTCCACCATGTTTAACCATGGGTAGGGTGCTCTTCTCCTTAAAAGCTTCATTTTGTCGCCTAAAAACAAATCTCTGGTCTGCATTGATAAAGAGCTCTATTTTGGATTTGTTTGTCCACATAAATTTTTACCCAGAAAGATTGTGGTTTATGTACTAATTTTTGGAAAAAAACATTTGTTCCTTTTTATGTCTTTTTTTCACCAGCGGCTCCACCATGGCCTTCACCCATAAAGCCTTTTTTGGTTCGACATAGGGTACAGGTTGAAACCATCACTCCAGATTGTTCCAGGTCAGCCTTCAGCTCTTTGGATGTTTTATGTGGTGTTTTTTCCACAGTTCGTACCAACTTTCAAATACTTCTCTCATTGATTTTCCTCTTTCCCACACGTCCAGAGATGTTCTTCACATTTCAATGAGTAGGTCTCCTTAATAACATTGTTCAATGTTGAACCTGGGATGCCAATGTCTTTGGAGATGGCCTTGTATCCTTTTGAGGTCTTGTTTTTGGTGACAATAGCACATCTGATGCGCTCAGACAGTTCTCTTCACCATTGTGACAAAGCAACAGGGAATAAAAAGTAGCCTTTTTAAATATAAAAGCTATCATTCATTGGCTAATTCAAGTCATGTGAGCACAGAAAATGTATCACAGATGACTCTAATTTGTAATTTATCCAACTTAAGCCTAGCTTTTTTTTTTCAAATTAATTTGAATTGCTCAAGAGTGCCAATAATTACGTCATGACAAGCTTTCCATTATATAGTTATACTATTGCTTTTTAAAATTGTTATTGTTTTATCCTTAGCTGTTCTGTGCTAAACATGAGTGTCTATACAGCAAAGGTGTTTCACTACATTTCCTTTTCAAGAGATATTGTACATGATGTACTTAACATTCAGGGTGCCAAAATGTTGACCACAACTGTATGTATTCAGAGTTGACATCTGTGTCTGATGTATGTACTGATTAAAGAGAATATTTGCCTCATAAAAAGTAGTACATCAGATTTTTCTGTGTTTTTTTATGTCACATGATATAAATATCATATAAATGGTCGTTTCAAAACAGATTTCCACTGTCAGACTATGTTTAACCTCCTTCCTTTCCTATACTAGTACATCAGAGAAGGAATTGCTCCAGGGACCCATGCCATTTAGTTCATTGGACTCCCTATGATTACTTATTGGGGTGAGGGGTTGGACAACTACTGTAATTATCTCTGAGCACTGGATGATCTAACATACACACAGAACTGGATGGCAGTGGTAATATTCCAATTAGAAGCTGGTTGTCATTTATAGACATGCATTGGGTCCTTCCAACAGCACTCAGAGATTACAGAGTCTGGGCAGAAGTGATGCTCACCAGTTGTAAGTACTGGGATCCTGGTGAACCAAGCAAAATTAACCCACTAAACTAATACTAATGTATCAATCCTTTGCATTCTAATTTTAACAACTATCTTATGTGTCTGCATCAAGGGCAATCCACAATATAGCCTGTAGTTGACAGATGTGAGCATAGACAATCTGCTGACCTGTTGAGGCGGCTCTCCCATCCCTTCTACAACCTCTGTAAACATTTGTAAAAGACAAATAATATAATTTTCAAGCATCATTACATGAACAAGATAAATACCACTAGGTTACATTCTTTCATCAAGTAAATTGATATTTCTAAATTAATTCACTTAGGAGATTTGATAAATCTGCCTCTGGTTTCTGGCCTGCAACCTCCAGAACAATACTTATGACATGCAGGAGGTGTGATTTGTACAGTGTCAGATCTCAGTATGCATCATGCTATGCCATGTATAATGCAATAGTGATGCTTTGTAAGAAAAGGGATATTTTTTCTTGAATCCAAACTTTTATTCCCTAGTAGTGTTTGTGGTAAAATGGTAAATGTGTTACAAGCTTTATGGAAAACATTTCCATGAAACTAGAATAATACTACTTTAAATATCCCTTTTCCTTTCTCAATAGACTGCAAACCCAGGTTTTTTTTCTTATATTCTAAAATGTGCCTTACTGTAGCTCATTCATAATGGTGCCTTGTACCTTCTAAGCTGAGTGCAGCTCCAGCACACCCTGATTGTTCTTAGATTGTATGGATCTCTGTTCCACAATTGAGCACATTACAGAGCAAAATGCTGTTTAAACTACAAAATGGAATTCAATAAACCTCACAACATTTCTGATTGGGAAATTGGGACAAACTAGCACCTACATCCCTGATTCATCCAAACCACTCCCCAACCCACCCATATAATGCTCATTCCCATGAGGTCATACCCCTTTCATAATGTTGAAATATATGACTATGTACAATTACAAACCATACAAAACTCATTTCCTATAGAGTAAAAGTTGCAGCCTTCCATATTCAAAAAACATACACTACATTGGAGGCTAGTTATGGTGTGTTATGTGCACCTCTAGAATATGCCTGACATTGCCTGTGGTTTGCTATTCATCTGAGATGGATTTGTGGGCCATACAGTCTGTGAATTTGTGTCTATTTTATGTGCTCCTATGTGCTAGATACAAAGATGTGGTTCTTGTATGCAGTGGGTCCAATTTCCTAATGAAATAATGGATTTACACCACCCCCAGAGGGGGCATACAATCCACAACTGAAAAGCTGAGCCTTCTTACAGACAAACACATTTGCCTAGTCTTTTTGCTTTCATTTCACATTTGCACTTGAGCTATGGACAAAATTCACCCTAGGTTGTTATTCCTCCAGTTCCCTCTGATCTGCCTATACTCCTGTGTACCCAGTATCAATGGGGTATGCAGACCAGTAAATCCAGTGATAAGGGCCCATGAACGCAACTTAAGTGGGAAAAGACACTATAGTTATCCATAATATAAGTATAACAAGACATAATACATTTAATGCATATCAAAAAGATATAGTTATCTATAATACATTGATTAATACTTTTTTTTATATTAGAAAGCAATTTCCCCATTGTTTCCTTAGGTCAAACACTCCACAATGGCACATCTAGGCTTGAAGCCCACTTTTAGTGGATTCTTTGTTACTTAATGCAGAACAACCTCAAAACTTAGCACAAAGTTAGCCACAGAGTATATTTACAAAGTCCACGGGAAATGTTTTAGCGGCTCCAGTTTCTGATCACCAAGGTACGCAATATTCATGAGACACTGTTTCTTTAGTGAATTGATGGCTGCATTCTCATGAATATTGGATCAGCTCAATGCCTGCCTCCATTCTGTGCAGATTATTGGGGCACTTTAAAAGCTTTGAACCACTGTGAAACTAAACTGCAGTAAACTATCAATTTGAACAACTTGTTCTAAAATGGTAATATTTTCAAGCTTAGTTTATTATTATTCCAAACAAAGGGAACCTTCTTATCTGCATCATCAGTTGTTTTTCCATTTGCAAATGGCATGATGAATTAAGGTTTGCATGTGAGCCTATCTTACATGTAAGTAACCAGTGCTGTGGCAGGAGGCAGTTAAACCCCAACATGCTGTATCAGCACAGTCTATCTTAGTCAAGTGATTAAACTAAGAAGCAACCTTTAAATTGCCTGAGAAGTGATTTAGCCAATATAATGTAGCAGTGATTTAACCATCAGCAGATTAGTTTTCCTGTTTACTTGTAAGTGCACACAACTTGCAAAGTGCAGTTAGCATCAATTCTTACCTTGCAATACTTTACAGAAATGTATTACACTGAGCCAAAGCCATTTGCAATGTTTTATAGACCTACCTAGCAAGAAATCAATATAATATTTCAAGGTACAAATTAGTCTATTTCATTTTGTTTATAAAGAAAAGTTAGAATGGCAAAAACGAAATTCAGTCAGGCACCTAGAAATTAGGGATTGCAGAAAAAAAGTAATCATTAAGTATCCTGGGACACAGTACTGGTAATAGTTATTTATACATACTTTCTGAACCTATAATATTACCCTCCTGCCATCTACAAACTGCTGCATTGTAGAGCTTCCCACTTATTTACCTGTTTTAGTTACCAGGGCTCAATTCATTTAATAATGACATGGGGGTTTTATACATCAATCAATTAATTAAGCCCAGGTAGCTTCAAAATGTGAAGGAAGTTAAAGAATAACATCTCCATTTTTCAAACCTGCTGGAAACTCACAGCTTGATAATTGTACCCCTTGGTCATTATCTTAAACTAGCATTGAAGGGCACAATCCCAGGAATTGTATAGACATTCTATAGTTGCAATCAATAGGTTCTGCATTCCATATACATTTTAAAGTGGTGGCCAAAGGGATTGCATTGTATATATATTTCATAGGGATTATGAATGGGTCCTACATTGTATATGCATTTTGAGACTGATTTAAAACTAAACACAAATATGTATCAGTGCACTTACATTTATGAGGATATATATTGATATGCATGTGTCTTAACATCTAGCATATAAATGGTCGTCATCATCATCAACTCTGAAATTTGCACCACACTATGGGATGTGCAAAGCTACACTTTCTAAAATCTATATAGAAAGTATAGATGTAAGTTAGAATTGGATGCATCTCTATGGGTCAAGATTGACATCACTGTACTGAACTTACATGTGGACATCCCGAGATCTGCCTCTCTAAATGTAAAGGGATCACAAGTTACCTATCTATGTGGTACGATGGGATTCGCTTCTAACTAACAATCTAAAAGACTAACTAATACCACTTTCATACTGCCGCCCCGGCAATATCCCGGGTTGTTACCCCGGGATATTGCCGGGGCACAGGGCAGTATAGATAAGAAGAATCCCGGGTCGGGCGGGTTCATACTGCACCTGCCCGACCCGGGTTTTAGAAAAAAAAAAAGTGAAAAAAAAGATTTTAATTACTAAAAAATACAAAACAAATGTGTACTTAACTTATTTTCAGCCAGCGGTGTCTCCGGTGCGTTGTCGGCTGTCAGGGGGACTTCTAAGTACTAAAATGACGTCATTTCTAGTCCATTAGAAATGACATCATTTTAGTACACAGAGGTCCCCCTGACAGCCGGCAATGCACCGGAGACACCGCTGGCTGAAAATAAGTTAAGTAAACATTTCTTATGTATTTTTTATTAATTAAAATCTTTTTTTTTTACTTTTTTTTTACTTCACAATTTTTTTTTTTACAGTATGAATGGTGAGACCCGGGAATTACACGGGTTGCACCATTCATACTGCAGGCTAGCGGGGTCCAACACGGGAATTACCCCTCGCAAAATCCCGGGTCTAAGTCCCGGGATTTTAGACCCGGGATTTTGTGGTTGGACTATTCATACTGCACCAAGACCCGGGTTTTTCAGCGTGCCTCTGCAAAAACCCGGGTTTTTGGTGCAGTATGAATGGGGTATAACTAACAATCTAAATCAGGCTATTTATAGTGGTCACCTATTAAATTTACATTGTAAAGCAATCCCCAATATATTTATATAGAAGACTAATCAAAGTGCTGGCTAAGTTGCAAACCAGATACAGTCCTCTGAATGTCACCTCTGACTCTAATCATGATCATGAACCTGTGCCAATAATGGCTAACATGTGATATCTGAGAACATTACAATACAATGACTGCTCGTATCTAATAAATGATATATGATTTACAGAAAGTCACTGCCATGGCCAAAGTCTCGTTTTGCCCCTGATATATTCTTTGCTTTGAAATAAATGACAAACTGTTCTAACTGCTGTCAGGATAATGAATCAAAACAGAATTCAAGTAAATATAGTGAAATTGAAATGAAGTACTTTTTATCTTTCCTTTTTAGTGTCTTCCTTTGATAATATAAACAGAGAGTGAGTGGAAAGATTATCTAAAGGTCGCGCTGTTTGTTAATGAGAACATGTGCATGATAAAGTCTTCCACATGACCTTTGTTTTTACTCCTTTCGTCTCCTGCAGAGATGCACCTGTTAAAATATGATGATTTTTGTTCCATGGTGTCATTTTTCCATGTAAACACCGCATACGCTTTATATCAAACTGGATGCTAATTCAATGCTTGGGAATAAATAACTATAGTTGGTGTATTAAATGCATCTTGTTGGAAAATCTATATAAGACATGTAAAGTATTTTTTATATCTGTGTTTAAGAAGTAAATTGAAGGCTATAGAAATGAACATATAATAAGGGTATTTGTTTGCCTTTCCAACCATCTGCCTTTCTTCCAAAACTCTTGAAATAAGATTAAATAATAATTTTAAAATATGTAACAAACTGTGTCAAAATATAGGGTTTGATCCAGAAGGCAATCTTGGCATCCCATTAATCACCTCTATTTGATTGGTTGACTTCTTCCCTGCTGTGTAGGACCTGATATACAAACTTGGCCACAGCGGATGGTACCGTCAGGCCCTCTCCCTACTGTGTAAATATTGAGGATGGGACTTTCAAATCTTATCACAAATGAAATCAAGCAGCAGCTGACACAATGTGGAAAGGAACAGACCATATGATCCATTGTGGTTAGCTCCAGAGCCGGATTTAGACCTCATTGGGCCCTAGGCAGGATACTGGTTTGGGCCCCCTCCCTGAAACAATCCATAGCACTATATTTTTGTAACCTATCATATACCCCTATAGTTAAGTAGAAGTGAAAGCATGTGCCGCCGCGCAGCGGCTTCACGCTGCCAAAGGAGGTGGGGGCGTGGCTTGCCTTTTTGGGGGCGTACCTAACATGTGAAAAGAGCAAGGCCACCCTGCTACAGAAAAAGGCACCCCTAAATAATTACCGAGCAGTCCCGTTTTTTAAGTAGTTGGGTCAAAACAACTTAATAAGTATTTAATTCAGGACAGAAATACTTATTAAGTTGTTTGCAAAAATAATACGCATAAATCCAAGGATGTGCCCTTGTCACTTTTGTCCCTCAATCATCACACTATGCTCATTTATTTGCCCCTTCAAAATATCACCTCTGTGCTCCTTCATTATTTAACCTCTGTGCCCCTTCACTGTATCACCTCTGTGCCCCTTTATTAGATCACCTCTGTGCCCCTTCACTGTATCACATCTGTGCCCCTTCATTAGATCACCTCTGTGCTCCTTCATTATCACCTCACCCTATGTGCCTCCGTTTTACTTGCCTGTCTTTTTCTCTTTTGTATTCCTCTTTTCTGGTCTTCTGGTCGTCTTTCTTCTCCAGCGCGCAGCTCCTCGGTTAGTCCTCACAGTTGCCGGAAACAGACTAAAAACAAAAACAGTCACGTGATCGCGCAACAGGTCCCGGCAGTCTCTCCTCCTCATTCAGTGGGAGCACACAGGAGGAGAGACTGCCGGGACCTGTCGCTCGATCACGTGACTGTTGTTTTTTTTAGTCTGTTTCCGGCCGCAGTTTATTTTAGTATGTCAGCGGACAGAGGGGGATGGCAGGTGGAGGGGCGCTTCCCTACCCTGTTCACCGCCAGCCCTGGCTGGGCCCTCTGGGGACCGCTAGGCCCTAGGCAGTTGCCTAGGTTTCCTAGCGGTAAATCCGGCCCTGGTTAGCTCTGCACAGTGATTTCACCTTTGTGGAGATTTACCTTCTCCTGGTCTTCCCACAGTGTAGATAATTAAGGACAGGGAATATAGAAGTTTGTTTATTTATTTTGAATTTGTATGAGTACTCAGTCTTACACATATATAGTGGAGTGTGCTGTGCATTTTTACAAATCTTCAGGGAAAAATGTGTTTTCCCTATGTCATGATATTATTAATAAATATATGCTTAAGAACTGAAACAATAACTGAATAGAAATGTATATATTGTAAATATTATTAGTAGTTGCAGAAAAGCCATGGCCGAGATGTATCAGTCCTGTATCAGTGCAGATTGTTTTTTTATTATGTAGAAGAATTTCCAATTGTGAACTCTTGTTGGAGCTATTTGGAAAGCCGCCATATAATTTAAACATACAAATTATATATATGTATGGCAGTGCTGGATAAAAAGTGCTTATTACTGATGGATCTAAAGTGGATGAAAAGTTATTTAAAGGGATGCATATTTGTGTAGTAATATATTGATACTGACAAATAAAGAAAACAGTCACCTAAATTATATGCTTTTTTGCTTTTCTGCTGAAAGAAAAATAGAATTGATACCCAGCATTTTTTTACATAAACTGCTGAAGTAGCCATAATACATTTACTTTGTCATATTGATTGAAAGATCTTTAGAGCCAGAGTCATGCATTTCAATGTTTTGAAAGAAAAATGGCTGCTATTCATTTATTACTCGCCATGGAGAGCTCTTGTGTGGACAGGTCAGTAAATAATTTTTCAAGATATTTAATGAAATTCTGTTTCTATGGAAAACCCAGAAAACCAAGTACTACCCGACCTTCCAGTTTGAGCAGGTCTTTGTGGTCTATAAAAACTGTATTTGTTTTATCCATGTTATATTCATTGACAGTAGATGAGATAAATATTATATATTGGCCCTATGAGCTGTCCATATCAGTCTGCTTATATTTCAGCTAAAAATGCATCAGTGGGAAACTAGGAACAATAAATTATGTATCAATGAAAAAATATAAGGATCTGTTTAGGAACTTTGCAAATCTTCAGGATAAGAGAGACCCTCTTCATAGAAATTGAATGTCACAACGCACACGGGGAGAAGGGTTGTATAACTGCTAGTAGTTGATGCCAGTGAGTAAAGAGTCTAACACCCCCTGGTGTTTACCAGGGAGCTCAACAAGGAGGTTTGCTCTTGGCTTCATTGGATGTGCGGGTCACTGCCCTCAGAGGCAGATAAAGTGTAATAGACAATCCAGGTCAGAAGCAGGACATCCAAACAAAGCCAATACATGAAGCAGAAGAGTAGTCAGGGTAGCTGAGGTCAAACCAGGAGATCCAAACAGAACCAGAACAATGAGGCAAAGGATTGGTCAGAAACAAGAAAGGTCAGCAACAGGAAGTACAATATAGAAAGGAACCAGGGGTGAAAATAAATAACAGGTGCCAGGAACAGACCTCAGAAGCGATCCAATATTCTGCCACCGGATCAGTGAAAGAGCTTGCCTTATGTAAGCTGCCCAGAGGTATTTCGGGTGCTCAGTGACATCACACTGACCATTGATATGTCTTTTAAAAGGTGCATCCTGTTGCCTAGCATAGATACGTCACCTCTATCCAGCCGGCTGAAGGCCTGGAAATCGAGTCCCATTGCTTGATAACAAGCGCACACCACTGGAAGCCAACAGCATCCCTCTCCATGGCAAACTTTGTGTATTTTAATATGAAAATTGGATTTTAAATGACAACTACTCTTTTGTAAAATTATGTAGTATTTGTAGTACCTTAAAGCATGGATTTGACACCTCACTAAAATGATTAGAGTCTCCAAAAACTTGCAAAGAAATTTTACATTACGCCCCTCTCCCCCAAAAAATACTCAAAAAATTCACAGTTGCAGGTAGACAAATAAGCAGCTATCTGATTCTGAGTTTTCAAATTACTATTAAACAATTTTGTTATACAAACAAATAGGTATGTCAACCCCTTCCGCCTCTGAGAGATAATTGTGATTTCCTTGAATACTGCAATTAGTGCACTCTATATAGCCTAGCTCTTTTGTAGTTTTCTGGAGTCCTTTTTACATAACATTATTTGAGATGACTTTACAATCCAAAGCTACCCTGAACTATGTATATAAACCAAAGTATTTAAATGAGGTGACTCTGAAGTCATAAAGTAATCAAGAAATCATTCCAAAATTACCCTTTAATCATTAAGCAAACAATTTTTAAAATGATTGAAGACTTTCAGGGTTTAATCATTTGATGATGGCCAAATGACCCCTGCAGTCCTTCAATGATCATCAAATGGCTCCAAGATCATTTTGAAAATTATCTTTGCTCAATATGACTTTTGAGTGTCTTTAGGCTTAGAGGCACCAAATTATCTCAGTAGAGACGGCTTTTCACTTTTTGCATAATTGAAATCTACATTCTGCTATTATCATCACCATTATTGAAAAATGCATATCTGTCATGTCAGTATTGCTGTCTTAATCGAGGTGCAGACCTAGGATACTAGTGTTTTTTTTATTAATATCCTGATGTATGCATTGTAAGAGAACGAAAAAGAGGCTTTCAAATAAGTACTGAGCCCATACTGTAAATAAGAACAAACTGGTTGGTGGTTTTCAGCAAAAAAAGATGGTTTTATGCACACTTTGTAGCTCTGGTATATTTCTTTAAATGGTTTGCCCACCTTTGTTAGCTGTTTTAGCAGCTAAAACTAACTAGCATGGGTTGAGTCCATCAACAATGACAGCTCTGTACTGCACTGGGTTTTATGTAGCAAAAGCTGCTCACAGATGTGTGTATGGCATAGCAATATAATTAAAAGCTTTAAAGCCGCCATATCAGGTAAGGTGAAGAAATCACCCTACTCTCCTCTCCCTACACCATAGCCTAGGGAGCTTCTCCATTATGCTGTTTTTTTGGGGACGCCATAGCTCGTATCACAGTCCTGGCCAAAAGCAACCATTTTAAAGTAGTGAGTGAAAAAAAATTGTGGAGATACAGAGTAGTCACTAAAAAAATATATATTTTAATGTGCATTTATGGTGGTTGTACTAAAGGAAAGCAACAGGCAGGTGAAAATACGTTGATTAACTGTTAATGCTGCTTTAATTACAATATGACTTTTAATAAGAAAGGTTTATAAGAATGCAGACAGGCAATGCACAGACATGCCTTTTTGCACATGGGTATATGCCTTACACACAAACAGAGGCAAGATCATAAAAGAAAATCTACTTGCTTGCATTGTACATTTGTGTTTGTGTTGTTTCTGAATTAGTTTCACTTATGCAAAACACTTACAAAGGTGTTTTCCACATAATCATTATCATCTATTTATTTATATAGCTCCACTATTTCCAGTGTTGTAGAGAAACGCAGCGCTGAGAGAACTCACTCCCATCAGTCCCTGCCCCATTGGAGCTTACAGACTAAATTTCCTAACATACACACATACTGAGAGAGACTAAGGGCAGTTTAATAGCAGCCAATTAGCCTACTAGTATGTTTTTGGAGTGTGGGAGGAAACCAGAGCACCCGGAGAAAACCTATGGAAACACAGGGAGAACATACAAACTCCACACCGATAAGGCCATGGTCAGGAATCAAACTCATGACCCCAGTGCTGTGAGGCAAATATACTAAACCACTGTGCTGCACATGTAGCAAAATTTTAAAAAACTCTCTTTCTCGGACTCTAGTCCGGCTGTAGGTGACTCTCAATATACATGAATTGTAGGATTTATTAATTAGAAGTAATACATTTCATGTAGACAAATATATATTACACAAATTAAAGTCTAAAATGCAGTGTTTAATCTAATCCAGAGAACCTTTGATGGATGTTTTTGTTCCATTAACTAACGGCAAATTTGTTATTGAGGAACAATATATTACTAAAATGTTGTTTTTGGGGGGCAAATAATGTTAAGCAACAAATACCATATAATTACAATTTTCTAGTTATTAGTAATGCTGCTCACAAATAAATTACTCTTAATACAACACAATATATTCACTGCCTTTGAGTGTTTTGGCAACAGTGATGGAAATTGCCCAGCGGATTTAAACACATTTTTATATTTCTACATACAGCAAATCAAATAAAATCATTTCTATTTTCCTTTCTCTATGAACAATCAGTAGTCTTTGTGGTAATGAACATAGCTAGGCAATATGGGTGCCAGCCACAAGATGGAGAATGTCTCTGAGGTGACAACCACAAAATGAAGGATGTCTCTGAGGTGACAACCACAAGATGAAGGATGTCTCTGAGGTGACAGTTAGTTACAGTTATAATGGAGGTTCTGTATGACTGAGGCAGTGTCGGACTGGGCCATAAAGGGCCCACAGGGGAAAACCAATGGTTTGGGCCCACATACTGACATTTAGCTCTGCAAATTGCTATGGATACATTGCAAAATGAAAAATCTATATTTACATAACACTTCGAAGGGAAATATGCAAATATGTGTAAAAAAAATGGAGAAATGTATAATTAATATTACCTGCAATTGATAAATATCTGTGACATCCTGATTCTCAGTCTGGGCTACTGCTGGATTCAGGCTTGTCTGGTCCAGGGACCCTGATGCAACTCAGTTCCTGCCATCTCGCACTCTCTCCTCTCTCTGATCACCAACTTTTCCTATTGATCCAGTTCCTTCCTCAGTTTTCTCAGTCCTCACCTCCCCTAAATCTCATATCTTCCCTCCTGTCGTCCCTGCTTCCTTCCCATTGCCTCTGGTTGACTTTTCTGCACTCTCTTCCCTTATTTCCCCCAACCAATAAAAGATGTTGTGATATATATATATATATATATATATATATATATATATATTTATATTTATATATATATATATATATATATGTATATATATATATATATATATATATATATATATATATATATATACATATATGTGTGTATATATATATATATATATATATATATATATATATAAGTTAACCCGTGCATGATACTCATGAATTCTAGTCAAATCAAGCTACTTAAGGTGTTAAAAAGGTTCTTGTCATGCATTTGGGCCTAGCCCAGGCCTCCTCAGGGGAAGAGCGTTACTTCCCGACGTAAGTGCCCTTTTTTAACGTGGTTTTGTCCACATGTCACCACCTCATCATTTTTCTCCATCACCTCATCCTTCATCTTCATCGCCACATCCTTCATCAAGCTACTTAAGGTGTTAAAAACTCCCCACTCTCACCCCCGGCAACCACCAACCACTCCCAACTGTCACTTCTCCTTCAAGAAATATATAGGTCAGTGTATAACTCTGCCCAGCAGGTGGCGCTGCTGCTTGGTTGTTGTTTTTTTCACACACGCCACTAGGCATTTATATAGTAGATACACACACTGTGGTTGAAATGGAAATGTAAAAGTGGTGTTATGGAAAATGTAAGTAAATGGAATTTGATAGTAGAAGTGACGGTATGCCAGTCCACTTCGACCACTATATGTATCTATGTATATGTACAAAAAATATATGTATACTTACTGCCGTCTGTCTTCCTGGTATTCTTGTACAGCGGCAGTCGGAGCCAGCACATCTATGTAATTAGGAAGGGAGACAATTATGACTCCCCTCCTTCACTGTTAGTGACTGGGGGCTTACTGACAGCAAGGGCCCACGGGTGATTTTCCAGGTGTCCCAGTGGGCCAGTCCGACACTGCTGTGAGAGTCTCTGTCACTGGGCACACATCATACTTATCTGGTGATTAAACATAACTGTCAGCCAAATGTTCAGTACATTTCTTCTTATAAATTGGGAGGAATAAATAATACTGATATTCTGATAAATATGTGATTTTTTTTGTAGTTTTACTGTCAGAAAATTGTCATTTGCAAACAGGTAAATATATCTCACTGTCTCATCCTCTTCTGTTATCTCTTTCTATCTCTTTAGAAATTTCTCTTTATAATGCTATCTTTTTCACACTTTTTAATGTCTATCTCAGATTTCTTTCTCACTGTAGTCTCACCACCTTTGTTCACTGCTGCTCCTCTGTCACTCTCAGCTTTACTGGTCATTGCTGCTGTCCCTCCACTTCGTTAGCTGTCTTTTTTATCTGTTTTCCCTCTATATTCTCTTTTCACAAAGCTCCACAGTCCTCTCTCTGTTAATCTGCTTCCTTGAATCACTGTCTCATCATTTCTCCTGTCACACAAAACACAAAACTTTCTAGCAGCCCTAACAGACTGGACTTTTCTGGGTCTTAAAGTCTCTCCTGTATCCTGCTGTGAGACAATCCTGTTTCACTGGGTCCTAGTGCCCAACTGTTTCTGGTTATTACATTTGTAGCAAAGTCAAAGTTGGTACTATTAATGTGCAAAATGTTTGTAGCAAGGTACACTATTACACATTATATTTCATACAGGTAGAGCATGTATACATTTTAACTCTAAAATGTTTACTCATAACTAGATGTAATACTAGATTTGAAGCGATTGGGGATTTACCAGATTCTGGACATCCCAAAACCAATTTCCAAATTCTAAAATAATGTTGGTGAATAGTAAACCTATTTTTACCACTTTAACTTTTTCTCTTGCACGTGCCAATGCCCTATTACCTTCCTTGACATTTGTATTTAGACCTTTATGTATGTTGCTGACTATGGTATTCAGCAATCATTACTATTTTTGTGCTGTGATTCATGACAATGTAGCAACCCCTAGTTTTATCATAGTGTTTGCAAACTCCAGCACACCTTTATCTGGCAGTGATGGGAAACAAGGTTATGCTAGGGTTATGCCCAGTTTGTGCTTGCTGTGATTTTTAAGGGTAAGGGGTCCAGCTAAACTGCATGGACAAACCAGGTGCTGCTCCACCAAAAAATAAAGGGGGAAATGTCCAGGCTGGGGTTTGGCACCCATGCCCACCCCATTAAAAAAAAAAAATCAGTACCCCTGCACAACAGTCAATTTAAAATAATTTCAAATACTAATTGAACTGTAAATTAATATGAACATTTTTTTCACACAATAATCTGAATGGCCAAGTTACTTTAAATCCACGGAACAAGCCAGTTTTTTTTGCTATATTTATAGTTATGTAAGAGTTTTTATTCTGCAAATATAAAGTTATATATCACTATACTACCCTATAAGTCACCAATTGGGAACTATTAATCATTTGCAGCAGGTGATTATGTACTACTGACTACCCTGTTTTCATCCAGATAAGCACTTTTACATCATTTTAAAAGTATGTGGCTTCATCCTAGCATTAATCTCCTGTTACTAAATATGCTAAATTATTGGTGCACTCCCTCTGTGTTTTAAACATATTTGGAGGTGAAACCCTTGCTGGTTGGGGATTCCTGGAAGGAGCCGCAGGTGAATTGATTGTATTTGCTTTTTATTGTTATATATACCTGATTTTGCATTACATTACATGTTATGTGCATTGCAGCACCAACAAATTGCTGTACATTTATATACACTAACAACCAAATAGAAGCTGAAGCACACATTCATTATAATCCACTGAATCACAATAACATTGCAATCGAACTTCTTCTTGCAGCTACACTGGTTTTTTTTTATTAATCAATTTCATAGTCGGCCAAGTTATTTGGTACCTCGAAGTGTTGGTTTGTAGTCTGGCCCAGGGCCTGATTAATGGTTCCGGCCATTCTAGGCTTATACACCAGTAGCGCCCCCAATGTTTATATTCGTATGCAGCAACGAATAAAATATCATATTGCACATGCACAACAACCAATTAATGCATATAGAGAGCTATA
Source organism: Mixophyes fleayi (assembly GCF_038048845.1). Taxonomy (NCBI): domain Eukaryota; kingdom Metazoa; phylum Chordata; class Amphibia; order Anura; family Limnodynastidae; genus Mixophyes; species Mixophyes fleayi. The sequence continues at coordinate 192,211,616 of NC_134404.1, read as the reverse complement.
TGTTGATGTTCAACATATCATATAAGGTATATATTTGGAACTTATTCATGAATATTTAGGAGTTTTCTCCAGCATTCCAATGGTCTTATTTTTACCTGTTCTTGAAGGTTTGACTATCTGTTGCTTAGCGTTGTTGTCTATTTGGCTTCTAGAAAGTTAATAAAATGCAGAATGTTAACAAACCCTGAATTATTAGGCTATTTATTTCAAACACAACACTCCAGTATGTCCAGCTAAAACTACCCCATAGCATAAGCATATATAGAAACAATAAAATATATGAAATGTGTTGTCATAGAGCTATAATCAAATACTAACATATAGCAGCCACATCTGACTAGTATTTAGTATTCTAGTACCCATTGAGACCACAGAGAGCATCCATTTAAATGCCACACAATAGAGATCATACCCCCTGCAAAGCTGCTCTATTTTTTAAATGCCCCCCTTCAGCCATTTCATCAGCCCCTTTCTGCCTTTTCTTAAGCCTCTTTCAGTCCCTTTTACAGCCCCCTTCTCCCTTTTCATCAGTCCCCTTCAGTGTTTTTTATAGCCCCCTTCTGCCATTTTATCACCTCCCCCCACTGTTATTTAATGCCACCCAGCACCTGTCACTTACCGTCCTCTCGTTGATTAGGCCCCGCTCCGCTCTCATCCTCTCCATGGTTTCCTCTCCAGGTTGATCGGGAACAGGGCAGGCAGCCTTGCAGCAAATCTGACTGCTGTCAGTGTGGCTGTGGATGGTTCTTAATCTGGTCTCACTAGATGTGGTAATCTCGCGAAACCACACATAGAACCGCGGCCGCACTGAGAGGCAGATGACAACAGTTAGCTTTGCTGCCAGGCTGTCTGTTTGCAGTAGTGAGTGTTGGGGCCAGCCCTTAAGACCAGGGGCAAACCCAATGATTCCCGCCAGCCATTGCTGTTGATAGTAAAAGAAAAAATACTGTTGGTGCCACATACCCTATGCTACAGTGCTGCATGCTGCAGCCAGATCAAGATATTGGTGGATCAGACCCTGGCCTGGCCTAACTAATGGAATGAAACAAACAGTGTTTTTTCTTTATGCCACACAAAGGGTAATTCTGCTTTTGAAAAGTCAGATAGTTGTTAGATATCCACTAAATTATTTGGCCTCTCTCTATTATCCTACAGATCTCCCCATTTCTGGAACAACCTTCCTGAGTCACTTAAAACTGTTTTCTATCTAAGATCTTTCAAACCTTGTGTTGCTGGGTTTATAAGTAAGTTTGTGGTTGCAATGCTTAATACCTTCTGCCTGTAAGGTTACAATTGTATTTGATGTATAAAGGACATACTTGAAAATGACAGTTGACTCGCAATGTATTTCTTCCTGGTTTTATACTTTATAAATAAATAATATCATAATGGGTATCAACTAATTCACAGGTCCATCAATGTGCTAATAGGAGTAAATGTCCAGTTCCTTCAATTCAAAAGCAGAAATAACTGACCTTGAGGCTGTACTAGCTAATGGGGTGACAGAAACTAATTACATTCTTCAGCTACCATTGAAGACACTAGTTTGCTGCAACCTTCAGGGCCTTCCCTACTACCCACTATTAATGTGTTTTTCATTCACTGAATAGCACATATAGGATGAATGGATTCTTATGGGCTCATTCCCTCCATTGAGTACTAAACTGTTAATGCTGCATTTGAAAATTTAAACTGCATTTTTACATATTTCTAATGTGTTATAATGTATTGACAAATGGTACAGAATGAAATATGCATTACAGATTGCTAAAATGTGTCTAAAGCATTTTTACCCATTTTCTCAACACATATCAGTGACACAAAATGTATGCAATATGTTTTTATTGACAAAAGGGGACGGGGGTGTTGCAAAGCAGGTGAACCATAATACACAAAAAATGTAATATGAGAACATTGCAGTCTTATCAACCAATAGTAAATGAAGCAAACTGTAGAGACAAGCAATACACGACAGACACAGAAGATAGAGAGGCGAGAGGGTAAAGAGGGTAATGGGGGAAAGCAAGAAGAATAGACATTATATCAGCTGTGTGAGAGAAGAAACGCCCAATGGGAATGCATGCAGCATGCCTAGCCTCCAAAATAGCCACCCTGGCAGTACCTTGGCGGCAGGTGCCTATCCGCATTCCATGAAGAAGCAACAATAATACAGAGATTCCTTAAATTCAAGCCAGCGGACCCACATAGCTGTAAATTCAGTAAGATTCTTTTGGCTAGATGAGGTAATGTTATCCAGGAGCCTACAAAGATCTATCCATCTGAACCACTCCCATATGCCGGGGAATGCAGTGAACCAGCATGATCACTATAGCATCGTTATTTAAATTAGAGATGGTCACTGACCCCCGTGTTTTGGTTTTGGATTCGGTTTTGGATCTGGATTACCGTCGTGTTTTGGTTTTGGTTTTGGTTTTGCAAAACCGCCATTGCGTGTTTTGGTTTTGGTTTTGGTTTTGTTTGGTTTTGTTTTGCTATTTTTTGGGAAAATCCATGTTTTTGGGCCTAAATTAACCCAATTTAGTGCTCCAACTGTTTTAGAGACAAGTAATCTAATTGTTGAGGTAATAAATCATCCAAAAAAACAGTTTAATTCTTCGTTGGTAGGCCTATTCTACACACAAAACAGATTGTCTTCCTCTCCATCTATGCATATTGGCAATGCAGCCATCGTCTTTGAATGTATATTACACCCTACACTTATAGTTAAATATGTAAAGAAATGGAAAAAGCCAGTTTGGTTTCTGTCTCTCAAGGCCCCCCTCCACTTGTATAAAATACCAAAATATTCAGCCATTATAGACTGTACAATATTAATTGACATGGAGAAAGCCAGTTTGGTTTCTGTCTCTCTAGGCCCCCCTCCACTTGTATAAAATACTAAAAAATTCAGCCATTATAGACTGTACAATATTAATTGACATGGAGAAAGACAGTTTGGGGTCACTCTGTCTCTCTAGGCCCCCCTCCACTTGTATAAAATACCAAAAAATTCAGCCATTATAGACTGTACAATATTAATTGACATGGAGAAAGCCAGTTTGGTTTCTGTCTCTCTAGGCCCCCCTCCACTTGTATAAAATACTAAAAAATTCAGCCATTATAGACTGTACAATATTAATTGACATGGAGAAAGACAGTTTGGGGTCACTCTGTCTCTCTAGGCCCCCCTCCACTTGTATAAAATACCAAAAAATTCAGCCATTATAGACTGTACAATATTAATTGACATGGAGAAAGCCAGTTTGGTTTCTGTCTCTCTAGGCCCCCCTCCACTTGTATAAAATACTAAAAAATTCAGCCATTATAGACTGTACAATATTAATTGACATGGAGAAAGACAGTTTGGGGTCACTCTGTCTCTCTAGGCCCCCCTCCACTTGTATAAAATACCAAAAAATTCAGCCATTATAGACTGTACAATATTAATTGACATGGAGAAAGCCAGTTTGGTTTCTGTCTCTCTAGGCCCCCCTCCACTTGTATAAAATACTAAAAAATTCAGCCATTATAGACTGTACAATATTATGAAAAATGGACAAAGCCAGTTTAGGGTCACTCTGTCTATGACACCCTACCCTTAAGGATAAATTGCCCTAACAGCAGCCTTTCAAGATGGTATGTGATATGGAAATGCCACAAGTCCCTTTCCTCTTTGGGGGTAGATTGCACCCTACACTTACATAGAAAGTTTTAAAAAGATGTTATCGGCATCATCTTCAGCTTCATCCTCACCCTCATCAGTGTGTACGTCATCATCACAGACTATCAATTCATCGCCGCTTGAATCCGCCATTAGAGAACAGTCAGTGCTTGGATGTCTTGGATGGTGAAGGCCTTCCTCGTGGAAGATGTAGTTCATTTTTATAAACATCATTTTCTCCACATTTTTGGGAAGTAACCTTCTACGGCGATCACTGACTAAGTTCCCTGCTGTGCTGAACACTCGTTCAGAGTACACACTGGAGGGTGGGCAGCTTAGGTATTGCAAAGCAAGTTTGTACATGGGTTTCCAAATGGCCTGCTTTTCTTCCCAGTAAGTAAAGGGACTGTCTGACATTTCCATATCAACTACCTCTTGAAAGTAATCCTCCACCATCCTTTGCATGTTTATACTCATATTGGATGGAGTTATGGGCAAAGTGACACATTTTTTTGAAAAATCCTTCAAACCAGCCCAGATGTTAAATTGTTCTCGTCTGCCCCCTGTGTCTTCCCTGCTTCTTTTTTGGAAATTTAATTTTTTACGAGCAACAGCTTGAGAAAGTGAAGGAGGACACGTCGTCAAGCCGAGGCCCAGTTCAGCGGCCAACTTGCTGAGCAATAGCTCCTTGCAAAAGTTCACATCTCGCTCATTTACAAGTAAAGACTCAATGTAGGTTTTAAACCTTGGATCAAGCACAGTGGCCAAAACGTACTGATCCGAGTTCAAGATCTTAATAACTCGAGGATCATTGTGAAGCGAATTAAGTACTTGATCGACAAGGCCAACATACTTTGCTGAATTGCTTGCTTTCAGCTCCTCCTTCATTTTCTCAAGCTGCTTTTCCAATAGTCTAATTAAAGGAATGACTTGGCTCAAACTAGCAGAGTCTGCACTGACCTCACATGTCACAACTTCAAATGGTTTCAGCACCTTGCACAGCACTGAAAGGATTCCCCACTGTGCAAGAGTGAAATACATCCCCCCTCCTTTCCCAATGTCATGACTTGTGCAATATGCTTGGATGGCTTTGCGCTGTTCCTCCATCCTCTGAAGCATGTACAGGGTGGAATTCCACCGAGTTACCACCTCTTGCTTAAGTTGGTGGCAGGGCAAGTTAAACTGCTCTTGGAGCTGCTGTAATCTCCTACATGCTGTGGCTGAATGCCTGAAATGGCCTGAAATTTTACGGGCCACCGAAAGCATCTCCTGCACCTCACGGTTATTTCGTAGGAAGCTCTGCACCACCAAGTTGATGGTGTGAGCAAAACAGGGAATATGTTGGAAATCACCCAGCTGTAATGCTCGCACTATATTGTTGGCGTTATCTGAAATGACATACCCTGGGGAGAGTCCGAGTGGTATAAGCCATGCATCAATCACATCTCTCAGTTTGCGTAACAAATTGTCAGCCGTATGCCTGTTAGTGAAGCCGGTGATACAAAGAGTGGCCTGCCTGTGACAAATGTTACGTAGTGGTGTACATGCTGCTGCTGTTCCTGCTGGTGAAGGTGAATGACCAACCCAGTGGGCTGTCACAGTCATATAGTCTTTGGTTTGGCCACTTCCACTTGTCCACATATCTGTGGTTAAGTGAACAGTGGGCAGAATGGCATTTTTCAGCGCAATCTCTACATTTTTACACACTTTTTGGTATAGTTGTGGAATAGCTTTACGGGAGAAATGGTGTCGCGATGGAATTCTGTAACGCGGACACAAAACCTCAATTAACTGTGAAAAACCAGCTGCGTTTATTGTGGAGATTGGACGCAGATCTAACACTAACATTGCAGCCATGGCGTCTGTGATTCGCTTGGCGACTGGGTGACTGCTGTCATATTTGCTTCCCCTCGCAAATGATTGTTTCACAGTTAATTGCTGAAATGTAGGACTGCTCATTTTATTCACCTGCCTCTGGGATGACGATTCACCCCCAGCAGCAGCAACAGCAGCAGCAGGACTAACGCTTTCTTCAGAGGAATCAATAATAGTGCCGGAGTCATCCAGCCTTAAGTGGGATGCCGGGCTAACTCCGAGCGCTACTGAGGATATTGATGAGGATGGTGTGGTGGGTGTATTTTGTAGCCGTCGGTATGTCGGTGAGCGGAGGGTCTTAGCTGATGAGGGAGTGCTTGTATTCTTTTGGGAAGAACTTTCAGCTTTTCCCAACACTTTGCCATGAACTCTCGTTAAATGGCGTAACATAGACGAGGTTCCAAGATGGTTAAGGTCCCTCCCTCGACTGACTGTGGCTTCACATACACTACAAATGGCTATACAATTGTTGTCTGGATTTGGGTAGAAATAATTCCACACATAAGAAGTGGATTTTTTTGTTTTATGCCCAGGCATGACAATGGCCTTTTTCTTGTCACGTGCCAGAACTGCTGCCACTGGTGCAGGACTTACACAAACAACCTCATCCTCATCAACATCCTCATTAGCGCCCTCGTCGCCTACACAAATCTCCCCCTCATCCTCTTCTAATTCCAAAGTGGCATCCTCAATTTGGGTATCACCGGCTACACTCGGGCTATTAAGGCACACATCAGCAGAATGCTCACGATTAGACATCCCACTGTTGGATGGACTCTCCACAGGGATTGTTGTCATTTGTGAATCAGAGCAAATATTCTCCTGTAATGCCTCACTGGTATCTTGCAGCTCAGCTTTGACGCGTAACAGTAGTTGTGCACCAATTGTAGCCTGGGTAACTTTTTGGGATCTGCCACTAATAGCCAAAGGTGAAGGCCTCATTCTCTCTTTGCCACTGCGTGTGTAGAATGGCATGCTTGCAATTTTTTTTTTATCGTCACTTAACTTTTGCTCAGTTACACTTCTTTTTCGCTTCAATACAGTAAATTTTTTTTTGGTTTTTGTTTTTTGCACTAATTTGAAAACACTCTGTTGTTTGACATCGCCTTGGCCAGATGACGTACTGGGAACACTAACATCAGGACTGGTGACAGAACCTGGTTGCTCATTTAGATCATATGTGGACTGCTTTGAATCCATTCTGAGCGCAAACCACTGGGGAGTGCTAAAAATTATTGAGTAGATACTGCTGACAGATATGACTTTTGACAGCCAGAAATATTAATGCACAATTAGGGAGGACACCCCAAAAACACTGAGGAGTGCTAAAAATTATTGAGTAGATACTGCTGACAGATATGACTTTTGACAGCCAGAAATATTAATGCACAATTAGGGAGGACACCCCAAAAACACTGAGGAGTGCTAAAAATTATTGAGTAGATACTGCTGACAGATATGACTTTTGACAGCCAGAAATATTAATGCACAATTAGGGAGGACACCCCAAAAACACTGAGGAGTGCTAAAAATTATTGAGTAGATACTGCTGACAGATATGACTTTTGACAGCCAGAAATATTAATGCACAATTAGGGAGGACACCCCAAAAACACTGAGGAGTGCTAAAAATTATTGAGTAGATACTGCTGACAGATATGACTTTTGACAGCCAGAAATATTAATGCACAATTAGGGAGGACACCCCAAAAACACTGAGGAGTGCTAAAAATTATTGAGTAGATACTGCTGACAGATATGACTTTTGACAGCCAGAAATATTAATGCACAATTAGGGAGGACACCCCAAAAACACTGAGGAGTGCTAAAAATTATTGAGTAGATACTGCTGACAGATATGACTTTTGACAGCCAGAAATATTAATGCACAATTAGGGAGGACACCCCAAAAACACTGAGGAGTGCTAAAAATTATTGAGTAGATACTGCTGACAGATATGACTTTTGACAGCCAGAAATATTAATGCACAATTAGGGAGGACACCCCAAAAACACTGAGGAGTGCTAAAAATTATTGAGTAGATACTGCTGACAGATATGACTTTTGACAGCCAGAAATATTAATGCACAATTAGGGAGGACACCCCAAAAACACTGAGGAGTGCTAAAAATTATTGAGTAGATACTGCTGACAGATATGACTTTTGACAGCCAGAAATATTAATGCACAATTAGGGAGGACACCCCAAAAACACTGAGGAGTGCTAAAAATTATTGAGTAGATACTGCTGACAGATATGACTTTTGACAGCCAGAAATATTAATGCACAATTAGGGAGGACACCCCAAAAACACTGAGGAGTGCTAAAAATTATTGAGTAGATACTGCTGACAGATATGACTTTTGACAGCCAGAAATATTAATGCACAATTAGGGAGGACACCCCAAAAACACTGAGGAGTGCTAAAAATTATTGAGTAGATACTGCTGACAGATATGACTTTTGACAGCCAGAAATATTAATGCACAATTAGGGAGGACACCCCAAAAACACTGAGGTGTGCTACAAATTATTTAGTAGATACTGCTGACAGATATGACTTTTGACAGCCAGAAATATTAATGCACAATTATGGGGGACACCCCAAAAGCGCTGGGGAGTGCCAAATATGAAGAAAAAATAATAAACCTCTATCCTCCTCTCTGCACTAGCGATTTTGGTTAGAGCAATTGCAAGAACAATATGGTATTCTCTGTCCCTGCTCTAATTAGCCTATGACTACACCCTGCTCTCTCCCTCTGTCAAATGGCGATGGATTGCTGTGGAGGCGTGTATTTATAAAGTTGAAGTATCGCGAGAACCGAGTCCCGAGATCCGACGACGTCACAATGACGTTCGGCCTCGATTTGGATTCGGAATGGGCTGCTCAGCTCGGTACTCGGATACCCAAAGTTCGGGTGGGTTCGGTTCTCGGAGAACCGGACCCGCCCATCTCTAATTTAAATGGTGGAGTAATGACTTTTTATATTGAGAAATGAAAATGTCTGGAAAGTTAAACAGCCTGGGCCATCAGGGACTTGGCCACCCACAATTTCCTCTGCAACCTCTTGCACTTTACGCCAGCATGCGCTATGACAGGACACGACCCTGACCCACATCTCCAGCATGACCCCAAAATACTCGAGTGCATCTTACTTAATTGGGAGGGACATCTGTACCAGCCAGAAATAACTTTGCACCATGTCTCCGCCACAGAGAGGCTAGTGGAGCTCAACAAGGTATACTTGAATGCTCTAGCCCAAAATTGGTCGCAGGTAGGCCTACCAAGGTCTCTAGCCTAAGCACTGGCAAAACCAAGTAGGGTGGGGTAGAGGTTAACCATAAGCATTTGGTATATGGGTGAGAGAGTGTGTTTTGGTTCTGTAGAGATGCAGGTCAGCTCTTCAAAGCCAGTCAGGCTCCTACTTGATCCCTCCATAAGGGCCTTCATCTGGAGATAATGTCTGGCCTGCAAGTAGAGCCAGAACTCCAACTTAGGTAAGCCCAATTCTTTCTGTAAGAGAGAGAAGGCACATACATGTCCATTGGCCACCAGCTGACCACCCTACTGGCAGACCATGCCTTGAAAGCCCCTCAGTCTGAGATAGTGTCACAGGTATGGGGATAGTGTCACAGGTCTGTATTCCTACCACACGTGCACCCCTTCTTAGCTGCAGTTTTCTTGTCTTTGCCCATGGAGAAGGGGGGTAAATCCATTAGAATAGGTTACTTCAAATACAACAGTGCAGGCGTGTAGCGGCCCTCAGAGTATGGCACAGCAGAGGCAGACCCGTTAGCAGTGCCGAGTGATCTTGGTTGAGTGCCTGTCAACAGGAAGTGCCTCCGGGCCATGGCGGGGTGAGTGAGCAGTGGATGCAGCAATCACCAGGACGGTGGTGAAAGGTAGGTAGGTGCCTGGAGCAGGGCAGGGCCTCGCAACATGCCAGGAAAGGCTGCGGTTGAATGAGTCCCAGGTGTGGAGCAGGCCAGAGGTGTCACGGAGCTCTTTATATGTGCTATTGGTCCCTCAAATGGCATAGACAGGTCACCAACTGTTGGGGGAACAGTGATCCTACAAAAAGGGAGCAATTTGGGGCAAGTGTGTCCCCAATTTCCATAGATTGTAGTTATATACAGAGCCACGAGAAAGAGAGTCTGCATACGATGACGTCCTAGTCACGCCTCCAGACATGGAAGACTAGATTACTCAACTGGACCTCTAGAAGAGACTGCACTATGTGTAAAAAGTTTCCATGTATCTTGGTTTTCGCAGGACAATTCTGTCTTTTACAACTAGACTTATTTAACTTACCTCACTTGTTTTCCTATAATTTACATTCATGATGCACCTATGGATTGTTTTACTGACTGTTTGATTAATTTGACAAACAAATGCTGCGTTCCCTAAATGCGTGCCTATCTATATACTTATGTGTGGGATGGAGTAGTTGCTATGTCTCTTTACCCTGCTCCTCCTCTATCACCAGTACCTCTCCAGGGTTGCACATAAAATAGAGCCTAGTCTCTGTCTCCTTAAGGGTAATTTATGAACCACAGAACATGTGGACCCGCAATTCTTCTTTATGTGACTCTGTCACATTTGTCAATTTTGTGTGTGAAGCGCTTTATTAGACTGTAGCATATCTAGAAATATACTTTCCATAGAAGTGTGACTTTATGGCAAAATGGTCCCTTTTAAGTATAGGGCTGAGACCTGATGTGGGTACCAGAACATTCAAGTCATTTTGCAGGGAGAAAAAGGTTGTGTCCATTCTGAAAAGCAGGAAACATTCCTGTACCAGAACCACTCTGACGTAACGATTCAAACATGGCAGCAACAGCTTGAATTAACATTTCTGGGGGAACAAATAGTTTGGAGAGTGAACCACAGGAGTTCCTCTCTATCTGTATTCATATGGGCTGCACAGTGGCCTAGTGGTTAGCACTTCTGCCTCACAGCACTGGGGTCATGAGTTTGATTCCCGACCATGGCCTTATCTGTGTGGAGTTTGTATGTTCTCCCCGTGTTTGCGTGGGGTTCCTCCCACACTCCAAAAACATACTAGTAGGTTAATTGGCTGCTATCAAAATTGACCCTAGTCTCTCCCCCTCTGTCAGTCTGTCTGTCTCCCTCTCTGTCTTTCTGTCTCCTTCTCTGTCTGTCTGTTTGTCTCTGTCTCCCTCTCTGTGTGTGTTTATATTAGGGAATTTAGACTGTAAGCTCCAGTGGGGCAGGGACTGATGTGAATGGATTCTCTGTACAGCGCTGCGGAATTAGTGGCGCTATATAAATGAAATGATGATGATGATGATGATAGCTCACTATTTTTAAACTCAATCTCCTTCAATTCTGCATATTTTCTAAGTACTGAGAGTTTTAGCCTCACATCTGTAATATTGCCTTCTACACTTTACCAAAGAAAAGCTATCAATGTACAAATTAAGCAAAAGTACATTGCTGAATAAAAAGTGTAATATATAAATTACGCGCTACTATTTTTTTTTTAATTTGATTTCCTGGCTGTAGCAGTTTTGTGACATTTATTCTAAGGAAAGCAATTTAACAATGTCTTTGTGTGACAAAGGCATAATACACTAAATGTAAATACAATCAATTCATTAAGAGTGAAATCATGTAATTCCCGATGTGGACTAAGTAAACAAGAAATTGGAGCGTGCAGACATTTTGAACTAAGACGGATACATTTAAAATGTCCATGCAATGATTAATGTGGCTGTCAGTTTGAAAAATGAAGACCACTGGGCTACATATGTGAGTCTGCCCTATGACCTCACGGTGAAATGTCTTAATGTGTGAATGTGTAGCAATTAAAAAAAAACTTTTTTGCTGCTGCACAGAATATATTTTGTACACCAGTTGTGCACTTGCTTGGTACAAATCACCTTCTTTTGTTCTCCCACAACAGCAAAAAAAATTGGCTTGTGTTTAGCTTTTGAGGTTTTTTTATTACTTTTTATGTAGCAAAACTTCACACTAAGACTTGAGGGTTGTATATATGATTTTTGCTGTTCTAGGTTTTGATCTTTGAATTTGCAGCATATAAGAACTAAGCACAGCTATCACTGAGCAGGGTGACTCAGAACGGTATTGCATAGAGCAAGTTCAAAAATATCATGATTGACAGATAAAAAGATCATTTTTTCAAATACTTAATGTTCAACTATATTTTGTAACTTCCCCAGAGTAAACAGAAGATGGTTTAAACTCACATGCATTATTTAGAGTTCTTTAGATGTGTTATTTTTCAGCTACTGTTTCAGATGCAATTTCTCAACTTATGAGATACTGTGTCTATGGCAAGATTAATGACTGCCACTAATTAGACTTTTTGGCTGAAGAGATAAAATGTTGCTTATAATATGATTGATGCTAGCAATGAAATAATTTTGAGTAGCTGTCAAAGGAAACTTTTGTAGTTTTTTTTAATTAAAATGTAACTATTAATTACTTTTCTAGTCACATACAGACACATGGGCTAATTTTATAACAAAGTGAAAGAGCATAGCAAAGTGCAAAATCTGTATTCTTTATAATATCGTGTGACGCAACACAGAGCTTTGTATGTCAAGATGGCACCTTTAACAGAGGTGCACATGACAAATTAGAGACCTACATTTAAGATATACATTGTCCCCTTACCTCCCAAAGTATATTGACACATTTTTTGAGGTTCATACGAATAATTGGTTTATACCACCATTTTATTAGAAGAAGTCTGGAAACATACATTTAATGAACTCGATGTTGCATCTTACCACTTCATATTCAGGGAAATTACAAAGAAAAGATGCAGTAGGTAGAACAGAGCAAGACAAGTCACTCCACTATGGCATTCTGTTATAATTTACCTCCAATCATGTTATGATCTAAGCATTAAAAAGGGTATATTAGAAAGTGTTATTCATACATAACACAATGACACAGTAGCTACAAAGAATATGTGCAAGTCTGCTATGTTCAATGACGAATTTGAGAAGTTCAGCTGTGCGTTATGTCACTCTTTAAATGACCTCCAATGTGTTTAATAACTCAGCATTGTTTTATTTACTAATATATATATATTATATAATATTCACATACAAAAATGTCCCTCCTTAGCATTAGCGCTTGACTGCATATCATTCTTAATACAATGAGTTTTCATGAGAAAAGTTGCAGATGGACTCTTGGCCTTATATTGCACTACCTCAGCAAGAGTCTAAGGAAAGGGAGTTACACCCTACCCATTTGGAGTTACCAATGGCCCCTTCTCACCACTAATTTATGCATTGGTCATTGAGCCCTAGCCTTAAACATCTGATTGAATAAATGTGTATCTGCCATAAAAGTTGGACATTTGGAACTTAAATTGCTCTATACTCGAATAACGTCCTTTAAACATTCACTGCCCAACCTGCCAAAGGAAACTGATCAATGCAGCAAATACTCTGGATACAAAAAACCCTCCATGAAAATCTGAGGTACTCAAAGTGTACAGTGTAGTAGTAGCAAGATCTGGAAATCTGTTGAATAGCATCTCTTTCTCCCACGGTATCTCCATTCCCAAGCAGTTTCAGACCACCCTTTGATTTTGTTGTCGACAATATGGGACTGCATTTCCCATAATCCCACTCTTTGAGAGCCCAGAATTCAAGCAAGGCCAATGTCACTTTTCTTGCAGTCCATGACTGGTAGGTGGCATTAGATATATGAAGGTCCTCACCCGTAATCGTTTCCCACTTTCTTTTACATTAAGGCACAATATGGCATACCTAATAAGAACCTGCCAATTTCTACAACTTAGACATTACCATAGCACATTTAAGGACTTCCTAACTTGAAGACCTTTAGCAACATTTGAATCCTGAACTGATGAGCACTAGATGTTCTTAGAAATCTATGATAATAATAATCATTGTATCACCAGTAGGCTTTCACAAAGAGGTTTGTATCCATGTTATACCTTGAACTCAATCTGGGACCACATACATGGATCTCCATGAACTGGCATCAGATACATACCTGGGAAAGATTGTAGATGATGATGAATTGACAAAAATCGGAGAAAGCGCAAAAGGTAGCTCCTTGTGCATCAGGATAAAAAAAGAATGCATATAAATTGCTATACCAATGGTACTATGTGTTATGTGCGTATTGTCGCTAACCAATAACGATTGTCGAACCTCGATTTGTGTTTCCAAAGCACAAAGATTTATTCGCAATAAGTAGAATAAATATGCTCAAGCGAAGTAATAGTAAATACAGCCGTTACTTATCGCAGGCGCTCTGGATCCAGTGCAGTCATTCAATCCTGAAGTCTGGGGACAAGATGTCTGCATACTGGATCACAAGCTGCTGCTTATATACACAATCAAATACAGTAATACAATGAAGATGGTATAGCTTGCATCTATTGGTCCAGGTCTCAGGAATGTCCAAGGGGTTGTCAATTATTGGCTGGTTCATCCTAAGGAATCCAAAGGAGGGGGTCATCTCTGCAGGGGGTATGCTCTGCTCTTCCCGCCAAGATTCCTTAGTCTTAAGTAGTTCATAATTCCCTATCATTCATAACTTGTGTATGCACTCTGCGATTCCCTCGCAGAGTGAACCAAACAGTAGGATATGTAACAAGGTTCATTATGATACCACTCATGATGTTATTCCTTCAACCCGTTCCGTGTATTTCACTAATATGCATGTAACTCTGATATAACATATAAATACTACTATATTTCGACATAATTGACTATGTGTTGCAACTACCATTAATGTGTACTATTTTATAAGTATGCGTGTTTGTGCGAATGTATGGTAAAAGACCAATTACTGTTGCTGCCACGTGTAGTGGATGCGTACGCCCTTTCACGCCGTAGCGTGACCTTGTACGTCGTAGCGTACCGTACGCATCTTTTCAGACAAAGACAACCAAGTTTGCTAGACTTTAATTGATATGACTTTATCCAATTTGCTGACTTCGACATATGTATCGCTAAAGCTTTATAAAATCAACCCAGACATCTCAGATGTCTGCTGGATGGGCTGTCCCACTGTAGTCTTATTCCTCCAAAGTTGATGGCAATGTCCTATGCTCTCAGCATTCTAGACAGATATTAAAAATCTCATAGCTACAGTGTTACAAGTTGATATCCCTGTCTCTCCCACCCATAATCAAAATAAGTTAATGGCAGCTGCCTTCTGCCAGCTAGCCACAGACTACAAATTGTTCTCCTCTACCTCCAGACAAGCAATCCTCAATAGACTAGGGCACACATACTGTATGCGGTTCATGACCTCCAAATCTTTCTTCAAAATATGGGAGCTGTAGACATCCGATTTCAACATTTTGCCTCCCATTCACACAGTGAATACCATACCACAACAATATGTCTTCACTTGACACACCCTCAGTATGTCCTCTTGGATATAACTACACTAAATGTAAAGCAGCATGAACAAGTAGCTCATATTTACAGCACATAGAATATATATTATACAGTATCATAGTTAGCATGATTTAGTGTAAACACAGATAGAAATTAGCAAAACATTGTTGGAGCGACCCCTGATATGGTTCCCTTGGCTGCTTACTGGTAAGACAATGCAACGGAGGGCCATACAATTTGCTCTCACCATCAGGGTGTAGTGGAGCATACAGGGTATATAGCGTATCATATTTAGATTGATATACATAAAGTCAGCATGGTAGTATGTATTTTTTCTATGTGAGTAATTCTTTATGTTGCATACACCAGCAAATTCACTAGGCTACAGATGGAGCCATACATATCCCAAATGGATTCAACTTATCTGAAGCAACTTAAATTAACATTAATGAAATAAAGTGGTTATAGAGATAACTATGTGTACTGTGGCACAGCTAAAGGTCCTCTGAGCTCAACCACCCTGGACATACAGAAGCACCAGCATGTCTTGTTTTAGTACAAAAAAAGTGTCCTAAACTGCATCAGGGCCCCCAAAGTCTTTGGGAGCTGTTATTCCCTTACAACATCTATAAGCTATAGTTATTTCTCTGTGACTCACATAATAGTGCTTACTGTGCCCTTTAACCATTACATTTATTGATGCCTACGTGTTAATCCTATGAATTATTATTCATAATATTATTATAGGCAGTTACTTAATCAAGTACAGTGATAGTTTTTGGCTCTGGGCAGTCGGTGTTTGTTATAATATATATGTATAACATAATAAAAATGTTATAATAGTAGATTATGAATAGAGACCATGAAAGATGATTCATTTTGATACCATTCCTGATTTAATCATTGCCTGAGGTTTGAAGTTTCTGAGGAAGCCTTAAAGCTCTATCAGATTGTGATATTTACGATAGACTTATCATCACATGCCAATATCTGTCTATAACCCACTTTGTCTCGCCCTCTTGTTATTAATTAACATAGTATTTTATTTGCCTATTTATCAACTTCTAGCCAATCAAATATTTCTTATCCTGTAACCCTGGAACTGAACCAATAATAATAACAACCAGGATTTTATGTGTACTCCACTGGTACATAGTTATAAATAAATCGCAATACAAATTTAAAATTTCGCTCATGCTGAGATGCAACTTTCTCTGGCAAATGTAGAGGCTGTTATAGAGTCATAAAATCATTACATGTTTTAAGTTTCACTGTACAACCTAAGTACTTTTTCATGTTAATATGCAATGTAAAAAGTATGCAATCTTAATCATAATGCTTTTGTGCCCTAAAAGTCATGTCTAGTGTGAAAATGAACACAGATGGCAAGCATCATGTTAAATAAATGAGTTGTTATATAACCAAATGAATAATTTAAAAACAGACAAAGCTTGAAAATTTACTTCCTGCTTTCAACACATTGCAGTTGAAATATTCAGTATGACATGTAGAGGGGAAGTCACAAAGATGAACATTTAAAGTGAAAATACTAAAGTACTTACAGCTATATTCCTATAGGAGAACCTTTTCTAGTTTTATTTGTTTCCGCTAAGTAGAAGGTTAAATAAAAGGTTGTTCAGTCATACACTCTTATAAATTAATGTATTTGAGAGATTTCTTTCTTAACATGTCAAAGAATTCTAGACAATTACAGTGGAAGACAGTAGGTATTAAGCAAAAAATATGTATAATTTGAAATCCTTTAAAATATTATCATGACTTCCTCAAATATACCTTTATCTACCACTCCTACCAAAATGTAATGCCACTTCCAAGCAAATATACTTCCAATCTCTCATTTCTGCTAAGGTTTCTAAAGCTGGGTACACACTACAGGGTTTTCGTCCAATAGTCGGCTCAACCAGCCGACATACGACCGCTCGTTCAAAAGTCGGGTCAGTGTGTGGTGACACGATGGTCGAAAGTCTGCCCAAATGGACGATTATCGCCTCATTTGGTTGGTCGTACCGTTAAATATTTTCGTTCCAATCTCATTTCTGTTGTGCAGTGTGTATACTTTTCCGACCGATCCACGACAGTGAATCGAAATTACAATCATTGCTCACGACAACATGGCTGTAAAAAGTCGCTAACGGGACAGCTCCTCTTCCCTTTATCGTCTAAAACAAGGCTAGTGTGTATGCAGTCCATGGACCAAGCAATCGGACAATCGATCGGGTGTAAAATTGATCGACATAAAAAGTTGGTGGAAAATTCTGTAGTGTGTACCCAGCTTAACCCAACACACTTCTTTAATAAATTTAAATCTCATCTCAACCCTCCCACACCAAGTTCTTTGATCACCATCACTGCCTGAGATTTTGCTTACTTCAAGGAAAAGAGTGATAAGATCCGGTATGAAATTATATACATTTCACCAGGCAACAACCTGCTTAATTCCTTTCCTGCACCCTCTGTCATCATCGCTAGCTGCTGTCTAATGCAGCCTACTCTAGTGACTCAAAAATACAAGGAGCATTCTAGTGAACTATATGCAAAACATTCTACCAACATTCTAGCAACCAAAATAAAATATACAGAGCATTCACAACATAATATACATTATAGAGAGTATCCTAGTGACTTGTGACCAATATACCATACAGAGAACATTCTAGGGACTTCTATACAATACAGAGGGCATTTTGAAAAGCAACGTACAATAGAGAAAACATTCTAAGGACTATGCAATACAGAAATTATTTTGAATAAACAAAATATAATATAGCGAGTATTCTAGTGACTTATATACAACACAGAGATCACCCCAGTAAGCGCTCAAAAGTAAAGAGAAAATCTCTATGTAATGCAGGGCACATTATCGGAACCACTAATCAAAACAAAGTGCATATTAGTGGCTACTATTTTTAAGGTCAACCTTGTTCTCAAGGACACTATAAAATGAAGACCCCCAAATATCTGTTGGCCTATACAATACAGACCCCACTATATTTCTGGTGATGTTATAATACAGATATCAAACATCTTTGGTGGCTTTATAATGCAGACCATACCAAATATCTGATTATCTTACTATACAGACCCCAGACCTATAGTGACTTTATTATACAGACCATAAATCTCTGGAGGCTTCATAATGTAGATTCCCACTAATCTCTGTTGGTGACAAAATGCAGACCCCTACAGACTCTGGAGGTTGTAACATGCAGACCACCCAAAATCTCTGGTGGCTTTACTAACCTCCCCAGAATAGTGGTAGCTTTACAATTCAGACCCCAGGACTCAGGTGGCTTAATAATGTAGACCACCACTCATCTGTCTTAATGACAATATGCAGAAGCCAGATCCTGTGGTCCCACACTGTCTCTGTATTCTGAAGAAGTTTGACTGTTCTGGGACACAGTCTTGGCCAGTAGACAGCTGCCAGTACTCTTGAATAGTACCAGTCATTCACCAGTCAGTGTATGGACACCTCCTGATACTGTGATTGGTGATTTACCTGCATCATCCATCAATCTAGTTGCCCTCTATTGAGTATCACAGAACCCATCATCAGCTTAGGTAGTTTCCTCTGCCTGTTCATGGCTGGTTACAGCTGCCAGACGTGGCCATGAATTACAGGTAGGCCACACTGCTGTTCCATTAGACTTTCAGTCCCAACATTCCACACATGCTGCACTAATCTAAAGACCACCACTTGCTTCTAATTCTAATTGACCTCTTTGCTATACTTGGTGCTAGTCAGCTACTTACTTGCCATACAAATACTGCATTTCCTAGGTCTTCGGATTCCAGTATTATTTATCATTTAGTGTTAGTCTCTTCTGTTAGATTCACCTCCTCTCTGCTTCCTCTATCAGTTGGAGTACCTCAAGGCTTGGTCCAAAGCCCTTTGGTCATCTCTATTTACATAACTTCTCTTGGAAACCTAATAAACTGCTTTGAATTTTAGTATCATCTCCATGTAGATGACATCCAAACTTATATATCATCTCCAGATCATTCACCACCTGTGTTGGCCCGTGTTCCTAAATGTCTTTCTGCCATTTCATCTTGGATGATCTCTTGCCACTTCCATTTCAATCCTGCAAACACTGAGCTAATAATCTTTTCACCAGTCAATATCTTTATTTCTGTGAAACACGAGAATTAACTCTGCCCCTCAAGCTCACCTAGATGTCATCCATGACTCAGAACTATCCTTTGTTCCATTTAAATATTCATGGGTGAATGCTATGGCATTTTCTTCTTAATTTAATTTAAATAGCTCAACACCAATCTAAAACTATCCAAACCCATCCAAGTTATTGAGTCACTTAAATAACAATATATAATATAGAAAGTATTCCCTAACCCCCTTCAAGTTAATATTAATAGCTATCCCCTATTAACACCAACCTTCCACCTGTAGCTGTTTACGGTACACAATAAAAGTTCTGTTTGTAAATATGCAAGTGTGTAGACATTGCAGTTATAGAGAAGACAAGATACAGCCTATTGTATTAGTATAGCAGTTGTTACCTTAATGTGCCAGTGCCAAGTCATTTATTTCCTTCACTTCCTCTGAATTGAGGAAGCCCAGAGAAGCTGATATGATACCAGACAGCATTTACATCAACAGAAGTAAGAAACCTGCTGATCATTCACCAATTCCCTTACACCAGTGATGGACAAACTTTTTCAGGGGCGGGCCAAATGAAAAAGAAAAACTTTAGGCGGGCCAATATAATTTATTAAAAAACTCAAATATCGAAATATATAATACAAATGTTTTGAATGGGACGGGAGGGTGTTATATAGCAGTGTTACCTCTATAAGTGCAGCGATCATACAGACACAGCACTTATTTAAGCAGGTTATTGCAGATCAGTCTTTCTGGTGAGCTACTAACTGACAACACAGCAGCCAATCGAAATCCGCCTTAGTATATGGCCCAGCCCATCTCTTCTCACATGACTTTCAGCCATTATGGGGCGGGCAGGTGTTTGAGTGATTGACATACGAAGTGTCCTTTTAGGTACGGAGGATGAAGTGTAATGGAGGAAATAGCTGGAAGGCATAAAAATGAAGGTTCTGACACACTGGGTCGGCCCTAATAATTTTATGCATATTTTAATGAAATTTTTTAAAATATTGGCGGGCCGGATAGAACCTCTAAGTGGGCCGGTTCGGGCCGTAGTTTGTCCATCTCTGCCTTACACCTTCCTCTAAGCTGCAGACTCTGGTCACTCCTGTCATCTGCCATAATATTCAGCACAACTTCCATAGGTCTAGATTACCACCAATGGCTACTATTATACAACTTGGAGTAAGTTGCAGATATACTCTCCTAATCTTTGTTGGTGGGCAGATTTACTTCATAAAATTATTGCACATGTAGATATAAAGCAGAGCTTTCAGAAGGTCTTTTAATGCTTTTCCTATTTTGTGCAATACAAAGTACAAGTGTTTTTTTTACTCTGCACATGCTTGAAATGTAATTTCATAATAAACACATTTCAATTTTCCAGTCATTAGCCATTAGCTCAGATATTCAAGGTTCTACTTTTGTACAATTTTACTGCTGAATATGAAATAGAGGTAATTCAAAATAACATACCAATCCAGAGCATTACAGCATGCAAATAAGTACCAGATTGCGTCACATTGGGGCCAACCACTCAAATGCACTGTATATTAATGTTCAGGGTCGGACTGGCCCACCGGAGGACCGGGCTATCCACCGGTAGGCCCCGACCTTGAATCGCTCCCCTCTTCGGTGGTGGGGGGAGCGAAAAACTTGAAGAAGAAGGAGAAAAAAAAAATACAAAAAACAACTCATGTGACCGCAGCGCTGACTCCGTCCGCACTGAATGCCGTTCAGTGAAGAGTGCCGGCAATACAGAAGACAAGAAAAGGAAGAAGCAGATAGAAAAGGTAAGTGATAGGGGAGCATGGCACAGAGAAGGGGGAGCATGGCACAGAGAAGGGGGAGCATGGCAGCAATCGAGGAGCATAGCAGAGAAGGGGGAGCATGGCACAGGAGGAGGAGCATGGCAGAGATGGAAGAGCATGCCACAGAGAAGGGGGAGCATGGCACAGAAGGAGCATGGCAGAGATGGAGGAGCATAGCATAGAAGGGGGAGCATGGCAGAGAAGGAGCATGGCAGAGAAGAGGGAGCATGGCAGAGATGGAGGAGCATGGCAGAGAAGGGGGAGCATGGCAGAGATGGAGGAGCATGGCAGAGAAGGGGGAGCATGGCAGAGATGGAGGACCATGGCACAGAGAAGGGGGACCATGGCACAGAGAAGGGGGACCATGGCACAGAGAAGGGGGAGCATGGCAGCGATCGAGGAGCATGGCAGCGATCGAGGAGCATAGCAGAGAAGGGGGAGCATGGCACAGGAGGAGGAGCATGGCAGAGATGTAGGAGCATGGCACAGAGAAGGGGGAGCATGGCACAGAGAAGGGGGAGCATGGCGCAGAGAAGGGGGAGCATGGCACAGAAGGAGCATGGCAGAGATGGAGGAGCATAGCAGAGAAGGGGGAGCATGGCACAGAAGGAGCATGGCAGAGATGGAGGAGCATGGCAGAGAAGGGGGAGCATGGCAGAGATGGAGGAGCATGGCACAGAGAAGGGGGGCCATGGCACAGAGAAGGGGGGCCATGGCACAGAGAAGGGGGAGCATGGCAGCGATCGAGGAGCATGGCAGCGATCGAGGAGCATAGCAGAGAAGGGGGAGCATGGCACAGGAGGAGGAGCATGGCAGAGATGTAGGAGCATGGCACAGAGAAGGAGGAGGATGGCGCAGAGAAGGGGGAGCATGGCACAGAAGGAGCATGGCAGAGATGGAGAAGCAGAGCAGAGAAGGGGGAGCATGGCACAGAAGGAGCATGGCAGAGATGAAGGAGCATGGCAGAGAAGGGGGAGCATGGCATAGAAGGGGGAGCATGGCACAGAAGGAGCATGGCAGAGATAGAGGAGCATGGCAGAGAAGGGGGAGCACAGACAGCATGGCAGACTGTGAAGGGGGGCCAGGAGAAGGGGGAGCAAAAGCAGCATGGAGGGCGCAGTGTGATCATAAGGAGGTGATGAAGGGGCGCAGTTATGTGTGTGTGATGGCATAATGGGCTTGTGGCAATGTAATGTGTGTGTGGTAGGTGGTGGCTAAATAATAGGGGCTATTTTCTTTGTAGGGTAAAGATGGGGTAATTTAATTTTATAGTGGGGACAATTAATTTAAGATGGGGTGGTTTGGACGCTATTAATTGAATGCGGGGCTGAGTTTGAGGAGCATGAGGTCTTTTTATTAAATATGAATATGAATTATTTAATGGCGGTTATTTTAAGTGACGGTTGCAGGAAATAGGTATATTTATTATATGTAAATGTGATTAATTTATTGCAGGGGCTGTCTGGAGGGAGGGAAATAGGTTTATTAAATGGGAATAGTATTACTTTTATGTTGGGGCTGGAGGAAGTCCTAAGTATTAATTGTGGGTCCTATTGATTTAACGCCGGGACTGGTTGAAATTTTCTAAATGTACCCATTATTTTTTCCAAATAGGGCCCTCAAGAATCCAAGATCCAGACAAGCCGCAACTAAAGAAACCAGCAGCCACAGGTGGTAAAAGTGACAAGAACAGGTAGGACAGTCTGTCAAATGTTCTGAGTCTAGTGCAGCCTTGGCTAACCTGTGGCACTCCAGGTGTTGTGAAACTACAAGTCCCAGCATACCCTTCCAGCAATAGGCTGCTATATATTGGCAAAGCATGCTGAGGCTTGTAGTTTCACAACACCTGGAGTGCCACAGGTTAGCCAAGCCTGGTCTAGTGGGATAATCCTGATTTTTGGTGACTGTTCTGCCCAATGTAAGGTGCAGGTCAAGACTGTGCACTCTTTATACACACACTGCATTCTTTATATACTACACTATGGTGCTAGCTGTCCTTCGTGGGCTGACCACTCCTCCTCTAGTGTTTGGTCCCGCCTCTATGATGGCTGACCACAACCCCTCTGGTGGGCCCCTAGCGTTGCAGTCCCCCGGTGGGCCCTTCATGCCCCAGTCCGACACTGTTAATGTTTCACATTTAAATGAACTTGCTATACTAAATGCAGCAATCTTCTAAAGTATACTTCCATAATATATGTGACTGAACAAATACATAATACTGCTATTTTATTGCAAGTAGAGGGTTTAAGATATGCTTTCATTGTACTGCTGCATTTATGGTACGTTGATTGGGTGTAGCTTAAAGGGCATCAAATATATTGTTATATTTTAAACATTTTGTGACCACCACAGGCAATTTTTAATCATTGTGTAACATTACAATCATCTTCAATCTCGCAATGATGCAATTTAATCCCAGCCATTCAGGGAATGAAATAATAACTAGATTTTGTAATGCAATTTTAAAGAGTAAAAAAACAGTGTTTTCTGAGCTATAAATCTCATAAAATGCAATGCAGACACTACATAGTGCACATGTTATTTAGGCATTAAAGTGGTTGCACTGTCATTTGGAGAAACATAGGTTACATGCCCTATAAAAAGTATAAATGGTTACCGTTTCCAAACAAAAAGAACATAATTTCTTATTTTATGTTGAAAATTGTATTAATAAGTAAGATAACATTCCAGAGAAAGTGCAATAATTTTACATGCTTGTATTTGGGCAGCTTTATGTCACTTGGGTTGGACCATCTTAAATATTGATTTGTTAGAAATTTGTAGAATTAGCAGGCCATTTTTGAACATGAATATTGGATGTGACTTTAAGCTTTGTGTGGCAAATAGAACAGTAACAGTATTATAAAAGTGATACCTGTTTAATTGCTAAACAATATACAGTATATTACAAAAGCAAGCTTCTGAAGCAACAAGGCTCCTTCAATAGGTTCTGGTGACACTGTAGCAAGGAAACCCTCCAACGTGGGGTCCCCATGCCATAATGTGAACCACAAGGTTTGGCATTATGGCATTAAGGCACTAAGGCAAAATGTAGCCCCCCCCCCCCTCCAGGTTTACCCAACTCCATTCTGATAGCACAAGGGCTCTTCCCACACCCTTGAGCGGTGAGTGTGGCTACCAGGGCATGCAGGCACTTGGGGAACTACACAAGTTTTTTTAAATATGAATTGCCATTTTAAATCTATTGCTTTATGTCAACAATTTGACTGCCAACTTAACAACAATATATACTTTTTACAGTTGTCATTTTAACTGTGTCGACCTTATGAACATGTAATCATTATGGGGTAAATGTATTATGCTGCGCTTTCTGTGACTTGCCGATATTCCGATATATTTTAAATGGAAATTTCTTCAAGGGCAAAGTTTGCCTTGCAAGACATTACCGTTTTAAATTTGCCCTGCAAAGTCGCGGAATATTGGCGAGTTGCAGAAAGTGCAGCATAATACATTTACCCCTATGACTGTCAACATTATAACTGTCGACCTTATGACTGTAGACATTTTCACTGTCTACATTGCAACTACATCCCGTCCCAAAACATTGCATCTGCAATATTACTACATATTTTCTATAGGCTACTGGCACGGTACACTTTCCTCTCTTATTCTTCTGTTACTAAATCTTTCTGGCTTCCTTTTGTCCCTTATATTTTCCATACAGACTTTTATTTTTGATATTTATTCAAGTTTATTTTTGAAATGTATTTAAGCTTGTTTGTATTGCCTTTGGATACAGCACAAAACTCATCTGTGGATACTGTTGTGACCAATGTACACAGCAAACCTGAGCCTTGTCACATCCAGGGAATATGAGAAATGAAAAATCTCTCTGGTAGATACTTGAGACATACTGTATAGGGAAAGAGAAGAAAAGAGCCATATAGATTAAGCAACATTTTTTTTGCAGGAAGACATGGGCAAACCTGTCAATTACATTGGACTGAAATGTTTTTAAACACATTTACTAAAAAGGCTGATTAATAGTCAGCAACACTGGACAAAGGGGAATAGGCACAGTTTCATTACGGTAAATAGAGTATAATAATCAAAGTAGGAGTCATCTCTTATATGAAACAGTAGTAAAATTATGCTTGATATGACTTTATTATAAGAGCACATGCATATTTGGCTGAGTTGTCCTTTTTACATGCATATTACAAACAATAGATACATTATGGTAAATAATATGTACGAGCCTATGTATTAGTGTAACCTGAACTATACGCAGTTTGAAATAAAATGTTTGATTGTTCAGTGAAATAGCTCAATAGAAAAAGACTTCCACTACTCATTCAGTTGGAAATAAGAAAAAAAAAAGATCCCAGTGGCACTATGGATGCACAAGCAGTACAGAGGGTGATAATTAAGCTATAATGGACTGTAAAAGCCTGTATGAATAAGTCAGGGAAACAAAGTAACAATAACCACAATGCAATCATATCCCTTACACAACAATGCTCTAAGCATGCCATTGTAATTGTTTTTAACAGTGACTAGACTAAGCTGTATTAGAATCTTGTATGCATTTCCCCAGAGGTCCCAGTCAGTGCAGAGAACATATAATATAAAACATCAAGAACCAATAGGCCAGATAATACCTCTTGGGATTGGAATACATACACTAATTAAAAGTAGGTTTAACTAATGGAAACAGTTGGAACATTGGGCAGAAGTATTTTTCTTTCTTTGATAAATATATAAAGTAAAAAAAGAAACATGTCAAGAAATTTAATAGCAGCCAATTAACCTACTAGTATGTTTTTGGAGTGTGGGATGAAACCGGAGCACCCACAGGAAACCTATGCAAACACGGGGAGAACATACAAACTCTACATAGATAAGGCCATGGTCGGGATTCAAACTCATGAACGCTGCACTGTGACACATTAGTGTTAACCACTAAGCCATTACTTTTATATTGCACATTTTTTTTTCTTAAACACAACACAATTTTTCCGGTACCGTTTAGTTTCAGGGAGACACAATGGCTTTTCCAAAGCTAAAAAGAAACTATGATTCAAACTGGGGCTTCATTTAATCATTGTATTGCATTTAATCATTGAGCCACTCCTGTACAACATGCTGTGGTAGAATAAACAAACGTATTAGTGCCTGATTAATTAAATGAAGTGGACATATGGGGGTAAATGTATCATAGTGCGGGTTGTACAAGTAGCCGGGAAGTTTCCCTTTACAAAGCAGCGCCGCTTTAAATTTAAGCTGTCATCTCGCCGATTTCCGGCGACTTGTACAACCCGCACTATGATACATTTACCCCATGGACTGTTTGCATGGTACCCACTTTAATTTAGTACATCATCTTTTTTGTTTTTGCCTATATTGGCATTGCACTATTGAATTACCTGCATGAAGTATTTTCGCTATAGTCAAAAGTCCATAGTCAATCTAAAGCAATGAGAACATATCAAGTGATTGGTCTTAAAATTTAGCCATTTTTGATGAATCAGGAAAGTAGAATGAACTACCCTGTATTTTGCACATTTTTCCTGGAAGAGATGCACCCAAGGTGTATTCCAAAACTCTAAGCTTTGTAAAGCTAGTCTTGTTTTCCATAGAACAAAACCGGATGAGTAGTGTTAAAAGCTGCCTATTGATTTGTGCTGGGACTGAAAGCCTTGCTCTGATGTAAATGAAAATGTGTCAAGAGTCAATATTGATTTTTTTTTTTTTAAACATGACTGCCCCATGGGAAATATTGCTGACCATAGTAGCAGTGCTTGTCAGTGAATGAAATAAGACTTTTCCACCAGGCTACACATGTCCAGACATGAACTTTTCCTCCTTGTTTTTTTTTTTTACTCCTAATCTCGATAAACAACGCAACATAATTATTCCTTGCTGTCAGCAAAGCAGGGAAATGGATGATATACGTTTTAGCTGGCTTTCATACACCCCTTTTTTATGGAGCCCATATTTCAGAATAG
Source organism: Mixophyes fleayi (assembly GCF_038048845.1). Taxonomy (NCBI): domain Eukaryota; kingdom Metazoa; phylum Chordata; class Amphibia; order Anura; family Limnodynastidae; genus Mixophyes; species Mixophyes fleayi. Next base: position 192,184,770 of record NC_134404.1, on the reverse strand, counting down.
TATAAAGTATACGTGCACAACATGCAATTTTATTTCTGCTTGTCTTTTAGCCAACGTTTCATTGTATTTCATTTTGCTTTTACTTCTATCCACTCTGCCTGAAATTGCATGAAGTGTACTTATTCTGATGAATGTGAAGAATAAAGTGTTCCTACCAGACATAAGCACAATTCTTATGTTGCAAATTTCCCCTTTCACCATTACTGTTAGAGGTGAAAATATCCCAAATCTGCAGATCAATTTAGCTGGTCCTGACCAGTAACAAATGTAAACACATTGAAGCTAAAGTGCTGATCAACCACTATCATAGGTGTGCCTATGTAGTTTATTAAAGGGGAAATATCATATAGTGTTTTATTTTTATATACATCCATTGAAACAAGCAGAATATTTGGGGTCATGCGTTTGGTACCTACAAGACATTAGACCAGGGTTTCCCAAACCCAGTCCTCAGGGCTCCCTAACAGTGCTGGTTTCCCATATCTCCTTGCTGGAGCACAGGTGTATTCATTACTGACTGACACATTGTAACAGATCCACAGGTGGTCCTAATTATGTCGCATGTGATCCGGAAAACCTGCACTGTTGGGGAGCCCTGAGGACTGGGTTTGGGAAACCTGGCATTAGACTATTGTTGCAGAGGCATGCTGCTTGGAGAAGTCTATAGGAGATGAAGGGAGATTCATTACACCAATTTGCAGCCCATTGTAGCAATTTTGCTGCAAACCGTTTTTAGAGTAAAGTCAGTTTGAACCTGCTTCAGAATTCTCCAGGCAGTGGTGCCTTGAGGATTAAAATAATAAAATGTGTGTATGATCCTGGGAGCAAGCTGGTGTACCAAAAGTGAGATGGCTACAAATGTTAGTCTGTCTGTCATACAAGATCTTTATTCATAAGCTTGTTGGGGAGGTAACAGCAACATTATAGGACCACTACATATGAAAGTAAAATGCAGTGTGATCCAATGCAGTTTAAAGTTTAAATTTCTCAAATAGACTGGTAAAAATGTCTATTATTTTCACTAACCACAAATCATATATGTACACCTATACACGTAAGACAATGGCATGGTTAAATAAAATATAACATTATGGACCTCATTTAGAGTCGGACTCAAAATCTGTTTTAGGCGCAAGTGTCCAAGATGCAGGCGGATTTGGTGCTTTCTGCACATGCGTGGTAGTGTTTTTTTTGTTGGATGCGCCTAAAACAGACTTTGCGTCCGACTCTAAATGAGGTCCTATGTGTGTTTTATATTGTTTAACAGCTTATGATCTGAGGAACTTTGTTTTGTTATTATGAAGAACATGTTTTATTATTATAGTGACTTTCTTTTGTTACAGCTCCTGATCTCAGCAAACAAATGATTGCATAGCCTCTATCAAAATAGTAATGCATGCATTATGTTTAATAAAAATGTGGATTGGGTTGTGTTTAAAGCGCTGTACATGACAAAGCCTATATTAAACTTGCAATATAAAGCAATAGTTCTTCCATCTGCCTCAGAGTGTAAAATGCATTTGAAGGCGTCATTAATATTTAAACATACTTGTGCTGCTTCTTAATTGCATTTTCCTGAACAAAATGTCCACGTTTACTAAAGAGTCTTTTCAAATAAGCCAGCAAAGGAATCGTCTGAATAGAAGGAACACACTGATTATGTAAATCCCAAATATTCCTTTGGAATGGCCAAATTTCATTTATTTGTATTTGTTTATCTTATTTGAATACATAATTGTCCTATTAAATAGAACTACGAGAATACGAATACTTAAGAATAACAAAATTCAACATTACAAAACAATCAGTCTCATAAACTACTGAGGAAGGCAATGCTCAAGGAAATGATTAAACAATAGAATCAAAAGCTAATAAATCACATTTGTTTTAGTTTCTATGATATAGATAAATTCCGGTTTATGCGTGATATCAAGAGTATTCAGCCACTTTTAGAGTAGCCAGACAGCTGCGGAATCAGTGGCGCTATATAAATAAATTGTGATGATGATACTTGATTGTGTTGTGTATATATAATAATATAATATATATTACAATATATAATATGTATATGATATTTTAATGAGATTGTTACTAGCAAACTGTAATTCATGATAGAAATTAATTTCAAACAATTTCTCACATTAACCAAGAAATATGCTTGTATATGTCACATACATGGAGGGTAAATTTAAAGGTGTAAGCATTCTTCACAGTAATGACATATTTGATGACTTTCCCATAATGTATGGGAGATTCCCAAAATAGTGGACAATCTCTCAGACTCCGAAAAAAGTCTGGCAATCAGCGCTGTACAGAGAAATGGTGCGCAGAGCCCAGTGTGATGATGTCAACACTCTACGCCCACCACAGAGAAAATCCTGGGGGAAAGTAATGATTATATCTGAGTGCTGGAGAGCGGTGGGCATTTCCTTAGTGCTCCCCTTCTCCTGGTAAATAAACTCAGTTACAAAGTGCACTGTGTCTCTGTTGTGTGTTTTCATTCAATAATTCAGTTCTGCAAATATGAATTCTTGTTTTTTTCACTGCTCTGCAAAATTAGGCCCAGCAATGTAGCTAACCAGAGCATTAAACAGACTTTTTCATGAGTATATAAGTTTAAACTCTTCACTGAGGCTTTTCCCATTTTTTTATTGAAATTGCAAGAAAGTGAACTAAAAGCAAATGTGTGCAATTTTTTTAAGCACCACCATTAACTACTTTGCGGTTCTTGATTCTTAATGTTAATGAATTTATTTTGCTAGATTGCAATGCCTTGAATGAAATACATACAATGTATATCAATAATATGGGTAGCCCATTTTTTTAAACATACAACCTATCATATGAAATGGGTGCTCCTGAGTTTTTGGAAGCCAAATGGGGGAGATCTGGGCATTTCAACACTCCTCCCCCATCACTGAGATGTTTAGTGTGCTCTGTAGTGTAGGGTGTTATTGTTTGGTGTTTACATGTGATCATCAAACAATAACTACTAAGACACCACTTAATTTGAAACATGAGACTCCCTTCTTTCAAATAAGGGTGCAACTCCCCCATCCCTGGACATTTTAATGATTTCTGTAGTATAGTGTGTTAATGTCTGTTGAGCAGAAATAATCACCAAAAAGCAACTTCTCAGGGGCCACATTGTGAGACTGTAGGTGCCAGGATTGGGGAGATTGGGCACTTTTAGTGCTCTCCCCATGCTATGCATCTACTTTATTTATTTATCACAGCTTCTACAGATCATTAATTTCTTAACTAAATCCTGCTTATTTTGGCAAAATCGAAAACACAACTATTGTTATATAGTCAATGAGTTCTTTTACCTCTCGAAAATAATTCTGCCAGGAAAATGTTTCCCTATTTATATGCACCAGTATATCAGTTTATGTGTGAAGTTTCAGAGTGCAATTATATTTTATCTGCATGCTAATTAATTTGAGGATGCTGTGTGGATGCTTTGTGTTATGAGAATGAGAAGTTGAAAGCATGACTGTTATAAATATATAGCCATGTATAATGTGTTTATATATATATATATATATATATATATATATATATATATATATATATATTTATTGTGGCAAGAGTTTTATTGTCAGGATGGCAAATGTATTTGACACCATACGTATTTCACACCGATTCTGGAGACCCTAAACGCTAGCTAGACAAAGACCAGCTCTCTAAACACCAGCCAGCTTTCCCAGCGTTGGTCTACCTGAAAAATTAAACAAGCAAGCTTTTATACATAACACTTCTCCCACAGCCCTAGCTTGATGGGCAGTTGACACATCCACCTTCCCTTTAAGAGGAAACTCCCATCAATGGTTCTGTTTACACTGACACAGACACACCCTGTCTGTTTGCTGTGAGGAGGAACATTTCAAACCATTTAAACCATTGTTTTTCACAAATAAGACTATACCTGGTTTATCATCAATCTAGGTGCATTACTGCACAAATGTTTTACTCTGCCTGCATTCTCTCCATGCATTTTGTTTCAGTTAAATACCCCCCTTTGGTACTAATAAATATAAAAATATATATATTATATATATATATATATATATATATATATATATATATATATATATATATATATATATATATATATTAAAGCAATGTTTTCAACTTTTCATAACACACAGCTGCACCCCGCCAGACTGTGCCTTGAGCTGATACTGCACAAATCCAATCTAGCGCACTGCTAACAAAGAAGACAAATGGTTATATTTATAGAATTAACACAGTTATATAATCTCATTTTACAACATGAAAGACAAAACAAATGGATGCTGTATTTTAATTGACAAAAAGTCATAGCAAGCTTATACTTCCCCAGTGTATTAGTATTGTGCTCTGGTATTATAAAATAAGTGGCTATACCTCAAATTTAGATTTGGTCCCCAAAAGTATAATAAGGGCTTAATTTGAAATACGGTACATTAAAAATAAATATATACAAGTTGTGCATGGGCATACTGTTTTACTAGTAAAATTAAAAAAAAATTGTAACTACAGATAATGGAAATTCAGTTTTGGGTGCAATTAAATAAGTTAAATGCAAATGCAAAATATTACTTAGCTATGCTCCAGACATCCACCCAAACCAGCAGGATCCACAATGTCTGCCGTAGTCAGATTTCAACCTGAATCCTGTGAGTCTTGTAGACACTATATGGCCGACAAAAATGGGGTGATACTTTAACTGGATGGCCAACATGCCGGCAGTAGAAGCGCACAAAGTCTGTAGACACTGGAACATACTTGAAAGGGATCCTCTAGGAATTGGCTTTAGGAGATCATTAAGTGGAATTTTTTGTTTTCCCTTTATATTGTTTTACAGTGTTATATAGCTCTGTTGGTGAATTGTAATTAATAAGCATATACTTATTTTTTCAGATATTTGCGTGGGTGTTAAAGCACTTTTTAATCCACATTTTTAGGCAGCAAAGTGTTCTGATAAGCTCTAAATAGGTGAAGTCATTGCTACTTAACTGTAGGTACACTACTCTGATTGGTATGGGCAAATACACTGTGGACCTGATTCATTAAAGAAAGTAAATACCGATACATGCTGTATTTTGTGTAAAATCGTTCTGCGCATGCTAAGAACTAGACTATACGCCAGTGAAGCAGCATCCAATTCATCTTTGAGCGCAAAGGACACTTACGTCAGCCTATGTTTTCAGGTGCGGAACAGGGAGGGGACTAGGCACGTAGTCAATGTGCAGTAAAGGCGTACCAAGCTTGAGCATACGAAGCAGCGTCCAATTCGAGCTTTGGGCATCAAAAATGTACATTTTTTTTGTTGTATTACTTGCACCAGCTGCAGGGCTGATAGTGAAGATGGTCGCGCATGCATTCTAGAAAATGTGTTTGCAATCAAGAGCAACTGTAACAATGCATTTTATGTACAGTAGATATTAATAACATCCTAATAAATGTATTTTATGGAAAAATGTTTTGTCATTAATGACTAGGGTCCTGATTCATTAACGATCTTAACTTGAGAAATTTCTTATTTCAGTCTCCTGGACAAAACCATGTTACAATGCAAGGGGTGCAAATTAGTTTTCTGTTTTGCACATAAGTTAAATACTGACTGTTTTTTCATGTAGCACACAAATATCAACTTTAAATTTCAGTGTACAAATAAGCTGACAAATATAAGTGCGATTTTGCAACTCCAGCAATTTTCTCGGGAGAGTTGAAACTCGCTGATGTATGAAGCTGAGATTTCATGCAAAATCGCCAGAGTTGCAGCTTCATACATCAGCGAGTTTCAACTCTCCGAGAAAATCGCTGAGTTGCAAAATCGCACTGATAATTGTCAGCTGTATGTGTACAGCTGTAAATGTAAGAGTTGAATATTTGTGTGCTAGCATTAAAAAACAGTCAGTATTAACTTATGTGCAAAACAGAAACTAGATTTGCACCCCTTGCATTGTAACATGGTTTTGTCCCAGGAGACTGTATCAATCCGTTATCGGTTCCCGAGATGGAGGCAATGGCAGATTATGTCAAAGAAAACCTTCAACAAGGGTTCATTCGTCCTTCCTCCTCCCCAGCTGGTTCCGACTTCTTTTTTGTAAAAAAGAAGGAGGGTTCATTACGTCCGTGCATCGACTATAGGGGTCTTAAAAATTATTATCCAATTCCTTTGATAACTGAACTGTTTGACCGGATAAAAGGGACTCTAATCTTTACTAAGCTAGACCTGAGTGGTGCATACAATTTAATCAGAATTAGAAAAGAAGATGAGTGGAAAACCGCTTTTAACACCAGCGACTGGCATTATGAATATCTGGTCATATCCTTTGGGCTTAGTAATGCTCCTGCGGTGTTTCAAAGTTTTATGAATAAAATCTTCAGAGACCTTATCCACTCTTCAGTAGTAGTCAATCTGGAAGATATTTTCATTTTCTCCCCGGATCTGCCTTCTCACAGACAACATGTTGCTGAGGTTCTCTCAAGCCAATCACCTCTATTGCAAACTCTTCGATGTCACGGAGACTTCGTTTTTAGGATACATTGTTTCCGGAGACAACTTAAGTATGGAGCCTGAGAAAGTGCGAGCCATAATCGAGTGGCATATTCCGTTAGGCCTGCAGGCCATTCAATGCTTCCTAGGGTTCACCAAATATTTTAGACAGTTTATTTGAAGTTATTCTTCCATTGTGGCTCCCATTATTGTTTTGACCAAAAAAGGTACTGACACTAAGCATTGGTCCCAGCTGGCTCTGTCTGCTTTTAGCACCCTCAAGAAGGCATTCTCTACAGCTCCAGTTCTCAAACATCCCTCTCACCAATTTTTAGTTGAAGTGGATGCTTCAGCAGTGGGAGTTGGGGCAGTTCTTTCCCAGTACTCCTCTGCTGGAAAACAGCTTCATTCTTGTGCATTTTGTTCCCACAAATTCTTACCGGATGAAAAGAACTATACTATCAGTGACAGAGAACTCCTAGCCATGAAGTTGGCACTTTTTGAATGGATGTATCTCCTGGAAGGGGCACATTTTCCATTGACCATTTTTACAGACCACAAAAACCTGCTGTATCTCCAGTCTGCGCAATGTCTTAACCCCTGCCAGGCCTGTAAACTCGGGGATATTCATTTGAACTTTTCGTCATCTTACCATCCGCAATCCATTTGTCAAACTGAAAGAGTGAACCAAGATTTGGAGACTTTTATTCATCTATATTCCTCTGCTTCCCAGGATAATTGGGTGGATCTTTTACCATGGGCAGAATTTGCCCATAACAACCTGTATCACGAATCCACATCTTCCGTTCTCCATTGTTTATGGTCTTCATACTAATCTTCCCAAGTTCTCATCCCTACCTCCCACCCAGGTTTCAGCAGCTAATGACCTCCATCCTGATTTCCTTGCTATTTGGAACCAGATGATTGAGTGTCTCAAGAAGACTTCTTGCCGTTATAAACAGTTTGCCGATAGGAGACGTTGGGCGGCTCCTCCTTTTAAGGTTGGGGACAAGGTGTGGCTGTCCACAAAAAATATACACCTTCGAGTCCCTTCCATGAAGTTTGCTCCCCTATTCATTGAACCCTTCAGAATTCTTTAGGTTATTAACCCAGTACCCGTCAAACTCAAGCAAAATAACTCACTCCGCATCTTGAATTCCTTTCATGTTTCTCTCCTCAAGCCTCTAATCATTAACCAGTTTTCTTCCAATAAGAATACGTCTCCTCCTCCGGCTGTTCAGCAATCTGAAGAATTTGAGATTTCCCAGATCCTAGATTCCAAAACCTTTCAGGGCAAGTCCACATATTTAGTGGACTGGAAAGCATATGGACCTAAGGAATGGTCCTCGGTGGATGCTTCTTATGTTCACGTTTCATCTTTGGTCATTTGGAGCTGTTTTTGCTCCAATATTACTATTTATAACATTAAAATTCATTTCCAGTCATTTCCAGTCTATTTTCTAATGATCCCTTCACAAGTGTCCAAATGTTCACCAATTTTGACCAAAGTCTGCAGCGATCTGGCTGGTTAAAATTAGTGACAGAGCAGTGGCACAAATACATGGCACAGACATCCCTTTCCACCAAATATCTCCGCTGAAGTACAGTTGACAGTGCAAAATGAACTGTATAAACATATGAAATATGATTCAATCTCTACCAAATCTGAGCTGGTGCAAAAACCCATTTATCTAATTTCAATTCTTGCTATGCACATTGAAATCTCATTTTACACTGGTGCACAAAACTTGACACAGCTTTGGATAACAATGGTCATATTCCTCAGTGATGGCAAATGACAATGTTATCATCACCCTCATCATCATCCTCATCAAAGATGTCTACATCAATAACATTTTAATTTGAAAAAAGAAGATACACTAAGTAGGTTACTGTTTGGCGGCATGTTTGACACATTGGAGAGGGTCAGCACCAACACATTCGAGAGGGTCAGCAGAAACACATTAAAGAGGGTCAGCAGCAACACATTGGAGAGGGTCAGCAGCAACACATTGGAGAGGGTCAGCAGCAACACATTGGAGAGGGTGAGCAGCAACATATTGGAGAGAGTGAGCAGCAATACATTTGGAAATTTTTTACCTAATAGGGCATCCATCATAGACTGATGCTACAGAAACAGCCAGAGGTCAGTGGATGAATAGTGGTAGAATGCATAGTTAGACATACATAAAATTAAATAGATGAACATGGCCTGCACACATAATAAAAAATTCCAAGACTGTGCACACCAATTTTTGGAATGTAATAGGGCATAAATCATAGACTGATACTACAGAAACAGTCAGAAGTCATTGAACAGTGGTAGAATTAAAGTATTCTGCACCCATAATATAAAAATTCAAAGACTAGTACTACATTGGGCAGAACTTTCATTGAGAGTCAAGAGCTGAGCTTGCAAACACCTTTTTTTAATACAGAGAAAATTCCCCAGCACACTGCTATAACCAGCAAAGGAGCTGCCATTTCTACTTGTACATAAAAATGCAGAAGTCTCAGTTGCACACATTTACAAATGTATGGAAAGTCACCCGCCACTCCACAGCGCTTCTGCTAATAGTGTGGTCCTAACTCTAAACAGTGAGAGTCCCTATATTGGGCCATACATATATGTGTTTTTAAATTGAGAGCTAACTTACAGGTACCCATCATGCCCAGCCGGGGCACGATGGGCCCGGGGGTCCAGCGGACAAGGGGGCCTGAGGCAGGACTCCTGTAAAAAAACAAACAAAAACATAACAAAAAAACTTTTGTGGTCACCTGACCGCTCAGGGCAGGTGGCGATTCGGTTCCCTCCCTGGTCCCCTCTTCCGTGCTTCACTCGCAGTGAATGTAGAGCATGATGATGTCATCACGCCCAACATTCACTGCGAGCACAGCACGGAGGAGCTCAGGACAGCGACAGCGATGAAGAAGAGAAGGGGACATTATATATATATATATCACCTTTTTTTTTACACACACACACACACGCGCACACACACACATATATATTTATATGGGCCCCGGTGCACTGCTTTGCCCGGGGGCCCATAATGTTGTTAAGATGGCCCTGAGCTGACTGATTGCTACAGCAATAAATAATTGATTAAAAATAATCACAACTATTGTTTTCTATGTACATTCCCTATTTCAACCTGTCTAATGCTCTAGTCATTATCTTCATGCTATTTTAGGAATACATTCTGCAAGCCACCTTCTTCTCTACACGCTGTCTGTTCTAAAATGGCATATGAGAACAAGGGTGAGGGCTGCATATATAGAAGATATTGATCCAAAACGCACAAGTGTTTTTTTTGGTTTTTTTATTTTTTGGGAAATTTTGTTCTGCCCCATTTCAGATCTGATTTTGGAGTGAAGAATCGAGTCATTTTCTAATTGGGACCCCAAATCTCGGATCTGTCGGATATCTCCGAATCCAAACTGCTCATCTCTAATAATAATAATAATAATAATAATAATAATAATAATACTACAAAGTAATATTTTAAAACAGAATTAAATACATGTATTTGCTGTCTAAAAATATTGTTGTGATTGCTTTTTATTTATTTATTTCTCAAGTTCAGATTCACAAATGTTAAACTCATTTCACATCTGCAAGCATTTTCCTAATATTTCATTTGTGTGGTTATTGAGCATGAAATTATATATTGGGCATAATATTGAATTGGTCACATCAAGAATGAAAATGTAATATATGCAGGTAAAGGAATGTTTGTGACATCTGTGTGATCAATATAGACATAAATCCTAAACAATGATATGTATTTTATTTGAAAAGAATGACATAAAATTTAGTAGGAGATAATTTAGGAATGGAGAATGGATATCAGACCTCTGTCTTCTTTTCATCTAGCGATATAATGCTATCAGCTCTCCTAATAAAAAGAAGAATGCTGAGCATTTTATGCAAGATTATTACATTTGTACTGTTGATCTTACCAGCTGTCATGGTTTGTTATGAGTTCATATTAGCAGTTATAGTGAGTAATTGATTATGGTGAAACAGTAGATGTGATGTTTAGCATGAATGTTTTTGCATATGGTATGTCAAGGTTGTAAAAGAATAGTTAACAGCATTTTAAAATAATTTACAGGGACAGTTTGCCACTAACCATGTGAATTTTAACAGGTGATGTGTTATGTAGCTGACCCTTTGTGTTCTACAATCTTTATAATTACATAATTAATGCATGTGGTCCTAATTTTTTTTATACATTTTAAATACTACATTTCCTTAAATATGAATTCTAATGCTGAGATATAAAGAAAAGATCGACATATGTTTTCATATACAGGTTGTCCTGCCAGTTTGTATTTCTATATTGCACAGGATATTACCATATTTATTGTTCTGTTGAGATAAATACATGAATAAATTAGTTCTACATAGGGACCCATTATTATGAAAAATTTCAGAATGCTTCAATTCGTCATAATTTGAGGTTCTACAAATTTCAGTGATTCAGAGCTGATGAATCACTTTAATAATGTTGAGTTGATCTGAAATATTCAGAACAAAAATTGTCTTTAAAGTGAACTGTAGGTTTTGAACAACAAATTCTATAAAGATGTCAACAGCAAAAAGATGTAACAAATACTGTGGATTATAAAAAAAAAAAATTATAACGTCAATTTGTCTTTGAACAAAAAATTTGAACCAGTAATAAGAACTGTTAATTGATTTGTTGAAAATAAGACTGTTGGTCCAATGGAATAATTTTGCAAAATGGTTAGTTGGAGATTTGCTAATCTCTATTGATGAGAAATATTTTTTTAAATGAAGCAGCTCACAGTCATAGGAATACCCTTATTAAACTCAATATGATGAACACTGCAAACTCTATTATAAGCATTTTTAGCATGTATTTATGTTCAAATAAATACTATGTAATATGGAACATATCTATGTAGTGTCATGAAAGAAATAGCAGCCTAAATTGCTTAACTGGGATTCACAATACTTATGTCACCAGTGGTGAAAAGATTTACCAAAATGTAGATTTAAATTATATTCCAGAAGTCTGTCCTCTAAATTGCAATCCATGGGCCTGATTCATTAAAGTAAAGCAAAAAAAAATGAGTAACTTTGAACCTTGGCAAAACCATGTTGCATTGGAGGGGGAGGTAAATTTAAAATATGAGGACAGATTTATAGTTGGGGTAGGACATGTCCTAGATTAACTTTTAATGTCAGTGTAAAAATAAAGCTATTAAGTATTTGATTCTTACATGAAAAAACAGTCATTACTTTCCTTATGTGCAAAATAATAAACTCATTTGCACCATTGCAACATGGTTTTGCCAAGGTTCAAAGTTACTCAGTTTTTTGCTTTACATTCAATAATGAATCAAGTCCTATGACTGTTAGTTCATTATGGCTTGGTGTTTCTATATTCCATTTCATAATAATATTGATATAAATATGTTATGGGTCAGCTACTCAGCTAACCAATTGTCAGCGCATGCCCACCACTAGTCCTCTGGAACCTTGCAGACATCTAGTTTAGTATTAGTCTAGAAGAAGTATGCTGCTATGATGGTGGAGATTGTTTTATAAAGATTGTTGACACTGCCAGCACAAAATATCATAACACACATAGGGCCTGAGTCATTAAGGCAAAAAAAGAGTAAATGTTCTCTGGGACAAACCATGTTACAATGTAAGGGGATGCAAATTAGTTTATTATTTTGCACATAAGTTAAATAGTGGTTGTTTTTTTATCTAACACACAAATACTTAATAGCTTTATTATTACACTGACATTTAAAGTTGATCTAGGACATGCCCTACCCCAACTATAAATCTGTTCCCACAATTTAAATTTACCTCCCCCTCCAATACAACATGGTTTTACCCAGGTGCAAAAGTTACTCCTTTTTTATGCTTTGCTCTCCTTAATGACTCAGGCCCATATAGTTTAGATGTGCAATGTACATATGTACTGTATCATAACAAATTATTTTGTTGTTAATACTGACATCTGTTGTTAATGTTAAGATCAATACAGTGTTTGCACCATGTAAATGTGACAAGTTAATGGATTAGAGTTACAAAGGGTTATATATCTCACCATAAGTAATATGTCACAACTGAGAAATAGAAATACATATATATTAAATATTCACCCATTGTAAATAGTTTTGTATGTATAGAAAACAGTTTGAAATTGTAAATTGATTACTATGGATATATGGTAGCTATGTACAAAATATATATTTTTTTTGTTGAATCTATTTTTGGGGGGAGTTTATGTGTTTTCAATAGATTGTGCATTATATCCTTTGTTGTTCTTAGTTTATGCCTGTTAAACTTAATTATGATTTTCTGTGAAATGAAGCCTAGAGAATAGCCTCTCATTAGTTGAAAATTTGCAGTCTAAATCACCTTAATGGAACAATTAGTTCCACAGCTCTCCAAATCTGTATCTATCAAAATTCATTTTAAAATGTAAAATTTCAAGATTAAATTCCCTGGGTATAATTTACAGAAACTGTGAAGCTACACAGACAACATTAATTGATCACCAGTGAACATCCTGCTCTTAGACAAAAATCAATTTGCTATTTGAAAATTCAATGGATGCATATATGACTATATGTACACATACATGGAAAAATAACATCAAGCATAAAATTAACTATTATCTATAAAACACAACATTAACTATTATATATAATCTGAGGGTAAGTGAAAATATGATGAATCGGAAATATACAATGGTACATGGTAATGAAAATATGGATCATAGCTTGTCCACCTATCTGATATAGATGAACAGTCCTAGTCATACATTGCCCAAAACAACTATTCCTTTTACTAAGATTCACTTCTATAACTAGACCAAAAGTAATGATATTGCAAACACAAATAATTTCATTAAAAGGACAGAAACATGCTGAATGTGTACCTCTTGATAGACTGTGCCAGCAGACTACCTACATTTTCCATGATGTTAGATGTGTGCTGGTCTATACTAAACTTAATTTTCAGTTGTGGAATTTAAATAATTACAAGCCTAATATAATAAGTACTCTACCTTGAAGTGCTGCATTGAGAATCTGCTGTTTAGCATAACTCTGCAAATTACTTTTTCCTAACAAGTTCCACACTTAACCTCATCATTTTCAGATTGATTATCTTCAAAGAATCGGTGATCTGTGCTATGCCACTTAGCATTCATCCAATGAAGTTTTCCCAATCCATTACACATTACTATGAACCACTGCAAGGGTTGTGTTTCGTAACTTGAAATTTCTAAATTACACTGTGTGGCATTTGGCAAGAGTGTTCACTGTAATGATGTATAGCAATACAATAACTTTAACACAAAAATGGGCACAAGTAGCCAGTGACCCCATATCATATTTCCCAGCACTGGAGGACTTCAAGGCGGGACAGTTGACAAAGGGGGCCTGTCTGTGTCACCATAGGAGCGTGTCCACATTATAACAGAAAAGAAACCTGCTGGGGTGGATTTATTATTATTATTATTACCATGTATATTTATATAGCGCCACTAATTTCGCAGCGCTGTACAGAGAACTCACTCACATCAGTCCATGTCCCATTGAGGCTTACAGTCTAAATTCCCTAACATACACACAGACAGACACACTAGGGTCAGTTTGTTAGCAGCCAATTAACCTACAAGTATATTTTTGGAGTGTGGAAGGAAACCGGATCACCCGGAGGAAACCCACGCAAACACAGGGAGAACATACAAACTCCTCACAGATAAGGCCATGGTCGGGAATTGAACTCATGACCCCAGTGCTGTAAGGCAGAAGTGCTAACTACTAAGAAAATGCAGGTGTGCAGTAACCTATCGCACTCAATCAGACATGAGCTTTCATTGTGTAACTTGTACAGGGCAGATCAAAGCTTATTGTTGTAATAGAACATCCTACTGTGTTCTTTAGTCTGCTTAAACTACCCACTGGGTGGTTCAGGAAGGTGGCACCCACCTAATATGTGCCAAGGGGTATAATGCAAAATGTACTGCAATAGATACAGCAATGTATTTAATTTTATTAAGCTATTTTTTATTAAGTAATAATGTCTTGAATACTCATATTTCACCTTAATATATTTAATAAGTGATTCTCCTAAGGTCATCTGTAATGAAGAAATATTAATTATACCTGTATGTGGTCCTTAGGAATCCGAAGTCACTTCTAATATAGAGTATTTATCATCTGCTGCCTGCATCTTCTATCATCTTTTACAAGCAATTATCGCAGCAGATGTTTTTTTCCCCATCAATTTTAGTCATGAACACCGTTCTAGTAAAACACATATACTGTCCTGCTGCTATATATTACAACACTTTACTGCAGGTACTAAAAATGTATTTATTGTAGCAGCTCTACCTTATCTGTAGTATAATGTTAATAAATTGTAATATAAAATCCATTTCATGTGGTGGTGCAGACAATATGGTTGACTAATATTGCATGACTGTGCCTTAGTTTGACATTGAATTACATAAGCAAATACCTGATACTACCTACAGTTTCACTTTATGATAGCATAAATGAGTAAATGCTACAGAGATGGCAAAAAAGACATTTTGGAAATATTTTACTAAGCGAACAAAAAGGGGATCTAAGCTATTTGTCATTTTGTGCACAAGGGTCTGTGAGTGAGTATTTTAGTATGCCATCTGCCAAGAATTTTGGCCTGAGTATATGTAGCCTTCTTTCAGACTGACATAATCTCTTTTCAATTGATCAGAGCTCTATTGCTCAAGTGCATCATTTATCATCTTTCTGTCAGATGTTACCCTCTTCAACAGTCATCGAACTATACATCATCTCCATTAATTGTAAGGTATTTGGAACACTGAGAAAATACTCCATCACGGGAAACGTGGCATAGCTGAATTTTAAGGTTCTGATGCCTAAAACAGCTTTAATAATAAACATGGTAATGGTAACTAACCAGGATCAATTTTAAGAATAACACATTTCTTTGATCAAGAAATAAATTGAATCTACATATGTGTTATATAAATACGGTAGAAAGTGTACCCATATAAGCATAATTATTCAAATGAGGATTTATTGAAAAAAAAATTGTACCGTAAATTTCATATTCATCCAGTGTTTTTAATGCCTTGCAAACAATTTTGCTCTCTGCTGCTCTCCCATGTCAGTGTTATTCAGTGAGTGTGGCGCATGGCTATGATGTCACAGCCAAGCACCACATTTCCAGTCTGAGGAGCCCCACATCCTGCCTGCTAAAATAAGAAGCAGCAGGGGATGAGATGCAAATGCCATAGGAAATGCCATAGGAAGGGGATCCAAGTTGGGAAGGGGGGCAGCGTTGCGCACCCTCAGTGCTAATGCCAACCCTGAGCACTAGTAGCCAAATCTTAAAGTTTATTTACCTCACTTATGCTTAATCATACATGTATAAACATAACATAAACAGTATAAAATATAAAAAGGTAAGTTGTAACATTTAAAATATACACTGATCAGCCACAACATTAAAACCACCTGCTTAATTTGCTGTAGGTCCCCTTGTGCTGCATAAACAGCTCTAACCTATCAAGGCATGGACTCCACAAGACCTCTGAAGGTGTCCTGTGATATCTGGCTCCAAGCTGCAAATCCGTAAATCCTGTGAGCTGTGAGGTGGGGCCTTCATGGCTCAGACTTGTTTTTACAGCACATCCCACAATTGCTCGATCGGATTAAGATCTGTAGAATTTGCAGGCGAAGTCAACACCTTGAACTCTTTGTAATGTTCCTCAAAACCTTCCTGAACAATTTTTGCAGAGTGGCAGGGCGCATTATCCTGCTGAAAGAAGCCGCTGCCATCAAGCAATACTGTTGCCTTGAAAGCATGTACTTGTTATGCAACAATGTTTAGGTAGGTTGTTCATATCAAAGTAACATCCACCTAAATCCAAGACCCAAGGATTCCCAACAGAACATTGCCCAGAGCATCATCACCCAGAACAATACCTCTGCCGGCTTGCCTACTTCTCGCAGTGCATCCTGGTGCCATGTCTTGCCCAGGTAAATGATGCACCTGGCCAACCACTTTGGTAGGTATTAACCACTGCATACCGGGAACACCCCGGAAGACCTGTCATTTTAGAGATGCTCTGACCCAATTGTCTAGCCATCACAATTTTGCCCTTGTCAAAGTCCCTCAGATTCTTACGCTAGCCAATTTTTCCTGTTCCAACACATCGGTTTCAAGAACTGACTGTTGCCATTGTAACGAGATAATCAATGTTATTCACTTCACTTGTCAGTGGTTTTATTGTTGTGGCTGATTAGCGTATATGCTATGTATTCTCCTACCGTGACGGAATTTATTTGTTATGCAGATTAGCATGATCTAATGCTCACTATCATCAACTTCCTGAGTGTCCAGTGAGGCCCAAATCATGCATTATCCTTCAAGAGTTAAAAACATGAAGTTTTCCCTGAATAAAGACAAATCTTCCCCAATGATCAGAACCTTATGCTATGTAGTTCTTATAAGCTCCAGGCAGTTTAACATACATTTTTGAATAATACAAACATTTTCTATATAAGACAGTTTTTTAAAACAAAATTGCAGTTCGTCAAGTCCAAGTTGCTGCAAAAGCAGCCGGATAGTAGTTGACTGCTTCCTAGATTTTTATCCTTCCAGTTTGTCATTGTCAATTTCAAGCAGTCTCTGCCACAACTGCTGACTATGGGGCCAATTTCTCAGTAACGTCCCTTGAACAGTAATGTTGCAATAAAACAAAATCACTTATCGGCACAACTTACCCACAAATAACGCCAGCAATACATAGTTGGTATTGACTCGGATCAGTAAGGGTTAACTTACCGCTTTGCCGAGCTAGTCTAGAGGATATGCACATGCTTTTCATCCTTTGAAAAATCGGCATCTATATTACAGATCTGATCAGATTGTTGCTATCAGTCATAGACTTGTGTTTGTTTGCCATAGGCGAGCAAGATTATTACTAAAAGTTACAACCACACTCTTTCTCTGAGCTTAGCTAATCATTAGTTTGCTCTGACTTTTATGAATTCATGACTTAGGCAGTAAAAACAAAACCTGATAATCAGCTACTGCAGCTGTAATGGCTGTCATTTCTTTCCAATTTACCACATGCTCAGAATAAATGGAAATTATTCTGCAAATACTGTGCCAGAGGACGACAGAGACATAAGATAAATATTTTATACACAGAATCAAAAGAAGGATGTGCTCTACACATGCTATATTGGAAGCTTTGCTTGGAGTAAATCTTAAAGAATTCCCTATGCTAATGTAATGAATAAGATTAGCACAGATATATCAATGAGAGGTATTTAAATGGGAATTCTGGATCCAGGCTCTTGCATATGGCATGCTATCTCTGAGAACACAATCTGTTCTGGTTGTATATGTATGTGGATAAAATATGCATTTGAAGGCACAAATACAGCATATGGACTGATTTTACATCTAATTCTAATTTAAAATGAAGCTAGAGGATACATGACATGTCTCTCACCAAGCTGCCAGCTACAAAGGGTTAATCATTCTCACGGCTCCAATGGTGTAAAATAACTGAAAACCTATATATCAGCATTAATTATACACTGCTCTCTGTTTGCAGACACTAGGAAAAGTAAGTAGTTATGTCTCAGTTTAGAAACTGTATCCCAAACATCTAACAAAGTATGTTTCAACGTCTCCAGCTTTATCCCCATTTTGGATTCATTCCAGTCGTCCTCATTAGATAGGCAAGGGGAGTAACATTAGCTTGTTCATTACCCCTTTAAACCATTTGTGAGGCCTATTCTACATGACTGATATAATTATTTCAGGGCATCTCATACACTGAGGATATAGGGCCTCATTTAGGGTTAGGAATAATTCCAGCTAGAAGGTACAATTTTGTGCCTTGACAAAGTCATGTTGTGCTGCAGGGGGTCATAAATACAAAATGTGCGGACAGAATTAGAGTTGAGAGTGGGGCACTCCCTAGTTCTATTTTAAATCGCAGTGTTAAAATAAAGCTGCCCAGTATGGGTGTGCTACATGCAAAAGCAGGTGGTATTTTCCTTCCATGCAAAAACATATTAAATAGGCACCACTTGTATGACAACATAGTTTGTCCAGGTACAATTTTGCACTCTTTGACTGGATTTGCTCTTTGTTCTAAATAAGGACCGTTATCATCAATAGTGAAGTTAAAAAGAATTCATGACATCACACATGACTTGACTATGTCGCTCCCAGTCCAAAAACATACTGATTGGCTGTTGAATAAAATGGGCCCTAGTGTGCGTTTGTGTGTGTTGTAGGGAATTTAGTCTGTAAGCGCCAGGAAGGTAATGATGTGATTGCTAATATTCTCTGTCAGAGGCGGAGCTAGCGATCTGTGGGCCCTGGTGCAGGGAATAGGGGAGGGGGTAACTGGGGCCCACAGCTCGCTAGTTCTGACCCTCTGCATTTGCCATGCAGGGTGCCCCATTATCTACATAGACCCCTGTGCACCGCACCTGCTGCACCAATGGTAGTTCCACCACTGTACTCTGTACAACGCTGCTTAATATGGTAGCGCTTTATAATTAAATAAATAATAACAATTCCATGGGTATCTGCCATGTATAGGACAAAACTGGTATATATGCCTATGATGGTTTATTTCACTAATTTTAATATATACTAGTTCTGCTCCAGAGATGCTATTTTAGTAATAAAATGATACATTTATATTTGACTCAATGTGTGATCTATTCGGTGATAAACAACCACATCACATGCCTATGGGTGCTGGCCTGCTTTATTTGAAGGTAGAGCAATACCAGCAAAATATCCTGAGCATAGCTAGTTCCTGACCTTATTTTTATGTGCTTGAATGAGACCAGTTCATTTTCAAATCAGTTAATGCTGTCATATTTAACACGGGTCAGTGGATTAACTCTGTCTTTGTGAATAACAATAATACTCATTAACTGGTAATAGTTATTGTTTAACTAGATGTGAGTACATATGAAGAGACAGGTTTTATAAATCCCACTGGGATGGTGTAGTAACATATAATTTATAGTAGTTGATGGACCATCTCTTTGCTGTACATGGAAATATTTATCAAATCTAACTTGTGGTTTAGACTATAAAGTTGCTATTTAACAGTTTCATAGACAATTCATAGTGACCTATACCTTGACATTGTGCTGTTATTGAAATTAATGCAAAATAACACTACATATCCCTGGTATGGCAGTAATGGCCATGGATACAGTATACATTGTCCCTTTTGTTAGTAGACATTTCGACTTCATGCAAATAGTCTCTTTACTGCGTCAAATTTTACAATAACACTTCATACAGTGAGCATCAGACATGTATCAGAATTAACATAGGACAAGGGAAATCTATGTTTTTCAATAGACCAGTAAAACAACATAAAATAACCCTTGCAGTGTTATCAATTAATGCAAGGTATATTCCATTGCTTAATGTCTTAGTATTTTCATGAAGTGTTTTTATTTTTGGCCATGGCAACATTAATTTAAGATTTGCAACCAGACACACTATTTACCCTTTAATTGAACATAATTATTTTTGGAACATCAGTATTATTGTTTGTAAACTAAACAGAAGATTTATTTTTCCTAAACCGATCCTATATGTCTGAAACTATATAAAATATTTACAAGTATTCATCATCATCATCAACATTTATTTATATAGCGCCAGCAAATTCCGTAGCGCTTTACAATTGGGAACAAACATTAATAAGACAATACTGGGTAATACATACAGACAGAGAGGTAAGAGAACCCTGCTCGAAAGCTTACAATCTATAGGACAATGGGAGTTAGAAACACAAGGGCATGTGCTACATCATACTGCACAATGGAACAGCCAGACTGCAAAGGTAAAAGTACTGAGTGGGCTATGTATGTTGCAATGTTGGTCAGAAGGTTGTTGTCTTGCGTTAGCAGTGTAGAGGATGGCAATAGGGTAATCTAGGGAAATTAAGATGATGGTTGAGGAATATCATAACCTTGTCTGAAGAGGTGGGCTTTCAGTGAACGCTCGAAGGTTTGAAGACTAGAGGAAAGTCTTACTGTGCGAGGGAGGGAATTCCACAAAGTAGGTGCAGCCCGGAAAAAATCCAGTAACCGAGAATGGGAGGATGTGATGAGAGTGGAGGAGAGACGTAGATCTTGTGCAGAACGGAGGTGTCGAGTAGGGAGATATTTCGAGACAAGTGAGAAAATGTATGTCGGTGCAATTTTGTTGATGGCCTTGTATGTTAGTAGAAGAATTTTATATTGGATTCATTGAAATACAGGCAGCCAATGTAGAGACTGACAGAGTGGCTCAGCAGAGGAATAACGGTTTGTAAGGAAAATCAGTCTAGCCGCTGCGTGCAAAATAGATTGTAGGGGTTCAAGTCTGACTTTGGGAAGACCAGTAAGGAGGGAATTGCAATAGTCAATGCGGGAGATGATGAGTGCATGAATTAATGTTTTTGCTGTGTCTTGTGTCAGATGTGTGTGTATTCTGGAAATGTTCTTTAGGTGTATGTAACATGATTTAGATATAGAGTTGATGTGGGGAATAAACGACAGTTGTGAATCAAGGATTACACCTAGGCAACGAGCTTGCGGGGTGGGATTTATGGTCATGTTATCGACAGAAATAGAAATGTCTGGCAGGAAGCTTCTGTTCTTGGGTGGGAATATTATTAATTCAGTTTTTGAAAGATTGAGTTTAAGTTGGCGAGAAGACATCCAAGATGAAATGGCAGAAAGACAGTCAGTAACGCGAGACAACACAGATGGTGAAAGATCAGGAGAGGATAGATAAATTTGAGTATCATCCGCATAGAGATGATACTGAAATCCAAAGGAGCTTATTAGTTTTCCAAGAGAAGTGGTGTAGATAGAGAATAGCAGAGGACCTAGGACTGAGCCTTGTGGAACTCCAACTGATAAAGGAAGCGGAGCAGAGGTGGATCCAGAGAAATTAACACTGAAAGACCGATTAGATAGTGTTAGTGGTCGCGGCGGCTCCGGGCACCGCCGCGACTCTCCTGCTGCTCCTAGTGACGTCCCGGCCGTTGCTACGGCAACCAGGGCGTCACTTCCGGTTTCTGTGTCCCGGTTGCCTGGGCAACAACCGGGACGCCTTGGTCTCACTGACTCCGTGCCCGGCCAGCTGTCAAACAGCCGGGCGCGTGCGCATAAGTGTAGGTAGGGCCAGCCCTGCATGTCTCTCAAGTTCAGCCAATCAAGGCTGATTTTGACTTCATTATTGCTGGCACTCTCTAGACATGATTGGCTGCAGGCTCTGCATAACCATTATACTGCAGCTGAGGACACATTCTGAACTGGGTTCTGATTGGCCATCTGTACTATTTAAGGCAGTGAGGTCTGCAGCCTCACTGCCGGTTATAGCGTTCTGTCCTCAGTCCTGCTGCCTGCTTGTACTATCCGTTTAGGTTCCTGCTACCTTAGATTTGACCATCCGTGTTTGACCCCTGCTTGTTATTGGACCTGTGACCCTTCTCTTCTGACCCTGACCTTTTGCCTGGAATTCGGATTTTGCTTCTCTGCCTGAGTTTGACCCTTCGCTTGCCCTTGGATATTGCATCTGTGCCTGTGACCTTTGGACCTTGGATTTCTCTTATACTACAGTCCACCAATCACTCCACTTCTGGGAAACTCCTTTAAGTCAGTATACGCTACTCGACCCTCAGTCGGCCCGCAGCCCAGTCTGTCCCCACCACTAGGGGCTCCAGCGAACACCTGGCCATCTGAGTAGTTCCCGAGTTTCACTGTACTGACTTGGGAGTTCCTAACAGATAGGTAGGATGAGAACCAGGATAGGACAGTGCCTTCAAGACCTAGGGATTGCAGCGTTTGTATGAGGAGAGAGTGGTCAACAGTGTCAAATGCAGCAGAGAGATCCAGGAGATCCAAGTATTACTAGCTATTGGACTGTAATCTCAAGTGAGGTTGATTGACAAACAAAAGATTTGTGAGAATGGAAATATAATTAAAATGAACTAAGCTATGCTCTTGATGGAATGTGGGGGGGACCTTGCTTGGGAAGTAGACAATGGTGTGCTTGGGGCTCCTGCTAGGGGCCCATCTGGCCAAAAAGACATAAGGGAGATCTTGCAATGGACAATTTTGGTCAGAAGTTAAAATCTCCCAAAATCTCCAAAAATAAATCATTGATTCATCCTCCAAAACAACCAATATATTAAATATTTATTTATTTTAAGCAATTTTGGTCATTTTTACACTGTTGAGCAAAATTGCCGATTTACTCATTCACTTGAAATGACAATATATTTTCAATGGGTGCAGAAAGCCAATTAAAAAGTAGTGTAGGATCATTGGTGGTGTGAGGCACCCCTGGACATCTGCACTTGTTAGTGTTTGGTATGTGGTGGTGGTTGCTGCCTGACAAAGATGATATGGTATGGTAGTGATGGCTACCATAGTGATAGGTCCTGTGGGTTCTCCTTAGATAGGGGTTTCCGTGGCACAGTGCGGAGGGTGGTGTTTGCGCACTGTTGTTTCTTTTTTTGTTGTTGTGTACTTGAGGTGCTTTTATGTTTTATTGGGGGGAAGTGATGTTCCTGTGTGGTTCTTGTTGTTGGAGGCAGCTGGTGGTAGTTGATTGACTTGGTAAATCCTGATGGTGGCTGTTCCCGTATAAGTGTTGCTCTATGTCCAGCTCCTGGTTGTTTGTCCTGGTTAATTCTGTGGAAGAGGGAAGAGGAGGGGGGGGGTAGAACATTTGGGGAGGGGAAAATACAGGGGATGCACTCCTTGCTTTGTTATACAGAGGAAAAATACTTTGCTCTTAATCAAATAGCTCTTTGCTCTTAGTATATAACACTTACTATAGCAGCCTTTATTTCATGCAAGTAATATAGCACTTTTGCATATTAGTATATTGCATTCCGGTATGAAGCTTTAAAGTGAAATGTTAATGTTCATAGCTCTGTGTTATAGCTCTATGGGTCTGAGTCATTAAGGAAAGTATGGCAAAAAAAGGACTAAACCATGTTACAATGCAAGGGGTCCATATTAGTTAATTATATTGCACATAAATTAAATACTGGCTGATTTTTCATGTAGCACACAAATACATAATAGCTTTATTCTTACAGTGAAATTGAAAGTTGATCTAGGACATTTCCTACCCCAACTCTAAATCTATTGCCACATTTTACATTTACCTCCCCTTCCAATGCAACATGGTTTTGCTCAGGTGCAAAGTTATTCCTTCTTTATGCTTTGCTCTCCTTAATGATTCAAGCCCGATATGTTTATAGTTCTGAATATTTACAGCTCTCTGTGTTTATATCTATTGGTGTTTGTAGCCCACACTGTTTATGGCTCTTAATGCATACAGCATTCAATGGGTATTTTGTGTGGTTTTTTTCTGGTTTCTTATAGCTCTTAGTGTTTAAAGCTTTGGTTTATTTTGGGGTTTGACTATATATATTAATTGGATGTACCTTCTGAGATTTTGTCAGTGTTAGTAACTCTTAATGTTTGTTGCTCTTGTATCCTATTGTGAGTAAGCTTTGGATGTAGATAGCTGTAGAGTGGTGTTTGTATGTGGCGTGGGGTATATTATTATGTAGGTGTATGAGTAAGTTATATTAGATGTGCTCAGGGCTGGATTAACCATAGGGCTAACTGGGCTACAGCCCAGGGGCCTATGGCATCCAGGGGGCCCTTGAAAGTGCTCAGCAGCAGTATTGATCGGTCGGGGGCGCCCCCGGCGCGATCAGTCCTGCTGAGCACTTTCACTGCGGTCCTTCTCCGGCGCGCTGTAGTCTCCTTACTGAGGAGATCTCGTGAGTCTCACTCTCACGAGATCTCCTCAGTAACGAGCGTACAGCGCGCCGGAGAAGGAGGTAAGTGCCGGGAGGGGGGGTGCAGGCAGCTCGGATCATGGGGGGGCCCTCACGGGGGAATGGAGGCCCCCTTAGCCCAGGGGCCTCCATTCCCTTAATACGGCCCTGGATGTGCTCAATGGGTGTTAGTAATGTATTATGTGTGGGTAAATAGGATATAGCAGGTTGCTATTATAAGAGCAGTTTTGATATTTATTCTTATCTGCCTCGTCGCTCTCTGCAGAGGGGTCCACGCTGGTGTGTGGTGAGTGGCTGCTAGCTGTGGTCCACTTCCAGTTTGGTGAAACACATATAATTTCTGGCTTTTCGGGCAGACAGGCAGCGGACAATGCAGTGGTGATGTGTCTTAATGCTGGAATAGTGGTGATTTTTTCAAATGCGTTTCGTCCTCCCAGTGAGAACTTCTTCATTGAAGGTAGCGTGTAGTGAGAGTTGGTGGATGTTTAAATAATAATTACATGCTGCGGCAGCTAATCAGTAAGGGGGAGAGGTGGGTGACTTTATTTAGCTTCTTCTTTGCATGTTAGTGCCACAAAATCTCCCCCTGTCCATTGTTTCTTGACATGTTTGATGCCTAGAAATGTCAGACCTGGGGGATTGTGGTTGTGGTGTGTTCTGCAGTGTTCTTATATGTTGTGGATTTATACTTCATTCTTGATATTTAGCATATGTTCCAGTATTCTGGTCTTCAGATTCCTTATTTGTCTGCCTCCATATTGCAGTCCACAGGGGCATTGAAGCAGGTAGATGACTCCTATGGTGTTGCATGTGATCTTTTCTCTGATATTGTGAGTCTGGTTGCTGGTGTTTGAAGTGAAGCTGATGGTAGGTTTTGCTGTGGTGCGTTTCATTGTTCTGCAAGCAAGACGTCTATTGTAGTAGTAGAATTCGTTTTTACTTTCTCCTATCCAGGTACATTTCTTGTTACTTTTTTCTTTGAAGATGAAGCATGCTGTGAGGATGTTTCTAAGGTCTTTAGCTTTTCTATAGATGATTCTCGTTTTCTGTGGGAGTGTCTCTTAAAAGATTTCATCCTGTAGTAGATTGTGCCAGTGTTTTTTAATTTAACAGCATTGCCAATGGAAATATATGGGAAAAGCTCAGCCAATAACAAGTAATGTTTATATGTTGGCAGCATGTGATTGGCAGAGCAGGTACCGACTTCCAGGCGCCTTGAAACAATGGTATTAGTGACAAAGTAGTGTAACATGGGGAGCTGTTCATATAAGTAAACCATGATGATGATGGTTGGACTTGTAATGTCACATGACCTAGCAACAGCGCTTCATCTTTTTTTCTTTTAAAAATGCTTTTTTAAATTTATTTTACAAAGCATTTTCTAATTCATTTCAATCAACAATGAATTTCAATGGACTTTCTGTGGCCATTGAAATGTATTGTCCATTCAAATGAATGGGAAATAACACTGGTGTGCAGGCAAACCTGTGAGATGGTATGGTGATTGTTGTTTATTTTGGGAAAAAAAGTGGAGATTTGCATGGCAATTTGCCTTTACTTGATTAGGTGAAATGCAAATCTCCATGTAACTAAGTAGATTTGATTAATACGCCCATTTATAGTTCTCCATTATAGACTGTATGATGCCAGTTGTACTGCTTTCTAATACATTGTACTGTCTTACAATACCAGATATTGGTTTATATATGATACTACTATGTTAGCATGGAGAAGTAGAAATTTGTCAGTGATTATATAGATCATTTTCAAATAGGGGAGCGACAGATGATCCCCATTTTTTGTTTTCATTTTTCCTAATGTACTGCTAGTTTTGAGCCTCATTTATGTTTTAAATAAGTCTTGAGAGTTAGAGGCCATCTTTATTAGATGTGTAAAAATGTAACATTTTAAAGTTTGTATTACTTTGGTATTTGTGTCCATAATATTGCACTTTAAGCTCATTGAAGCTCAGTTAAACATGTCGCCCTGCAACATCCAGACAAGAATGTCCCAATTTGTCCAGGTCCTCCCAACAGGAGCAAAATTTTACACCCCACATTTACCACCAGTGGATACATTGACACAGAAATAAGTTCATGATGTCACAAAATGGTATGTGTGCTGTCTGGGCACAGTTTTGTAACTTTATAAATAAGCCTTAGTGTCTTTTTAACTTCTTGACCTAGGTTTGATACTTCAATTATCATATGAGGCAAGTGTTCTAGCATGAATAATGCATTTTCCAGTTGTGTCATAGATGTATTATTGCCAATGTCATCTGAAGCATTGTAATGATTAATTTGATCTGTTGTAACACTGAAGCTCTTAACATGGATGAATGTGCAGTATATAAAGTCTGAACTATAACACAGACTTGTTATTAAGCCCTTATTAATGAGTGTGTGGATTTGAAGCTGAAATGCAGCAGATGCTTTAATGTGGGCAGTTGGTGACATCTACTGGTATGTTGTATACAGTATTACTCCTAGAAAAGTGTTCATTTCATTTTGCTTGAGTTTACAGTGATAGTCTAGTAATTGCGCCACAACTATCGCTTTGACCAAATAAACCCCTAGAGAGCCATATAAAAATATTATTATTATTAATAATAATTATTATTATTATTATTATTATTACTATTTACTTTTAAGGGGCCACAACATTTGCAGCCTCATACAGGGGAAATCATAGCCCTAGAGAACCAATAGGCAAAGTATAGGAGCACAAGGAGCAGAAATGCAAAAATAATGGGAAATTGACTCAAAAACTATTTATAAGATATAATTGGTAAGGTACTTAACAAACAGGTTTTGCAAAAAGGCAGGATAGAACCAGGTAGGAGCAGTATAGAAGACAGGAGAGAAAGGTGTAATGTTTTCAGTCCTCTTCTACTGAAACAAATTTGATAATAGGAACTTACAAATAATAAATTAACAATGATAGACATCAATATGTATCATTAGCTGCCTTTACCAATACATTTGTAAGACAAGCATTTTCACCTGTTGTATGCAAGCAGTGATGGCAATCATTATTTGTGTTGAAGGAATATTCAGTCACTTCATTGTCTCTGTTATCATTGATTTCTATATTCTCAATAATATTAATTTACCTCACAAAATGGCTGCTGCCTACATCGTGTTAGACATGAGTTGGTGTACCTGGATTGTAAAGAATTCATAGGTTGCATTCTTGTTAATATTGGTTTAGTCCACAATGTACGGATAGTTCAGTCCACAAAATGGCTGACTACAATATGCACGACTGCCAAAATGTAAAAATATTTTTTACTGACAATTTTATTTAAAAAAAAAAAGGTCAACCTCTAATTTTAACTTAATAATTATGTAATATTACAATGTATTACAAATTAAGTTAGGTACAAATTATGTATAATAGGTAGATGGCCTCAAAATACTAAGGTCTAAACCATGTGTATAGTTTGTGTGGGGGTGCTGAGAGTGGGTCGGGGGGAGCTAGTACAAAGTGCCAGGGCATGGGGGCCCTGGCTTACCTGTGTAGTGGGAGGAGCCACCAAACAGGTGTGACCACATCCCCTTCAGGGACTATCGCAGGGTCCCCAATAATTTGCTGTACTGGGGTCCGAAATTCCTCTTGACAACCCTGAGTGTGTCTGATCTATATATCTACCATACTATTTATGAATTACCCTACACAAATATTATATTAGGGAATTAATTGTTTCCCTTTTCATGTATTTGAGCTTACTCCAGACTCTGGTAATTTTTCATATTTCCCTTTTTAACCTATTATTTTAATATATATTAATAAACTTTGTTCTTATGTGTGGTGTCAAATTATTGATTTTCCTATCCACTTCTAGACTCACATGAATTGACACAGAGGGTCCCTTCTCTTTATTTAATTTAGTAGTCATTTTTTAGGTGTGCCTTTCGAAAACATAGTACTTCTCTCTCTCCATTTATAACCCTGAGTTTGTGTCATGGGTAATGTAGTAGTATCAGTAGGATGACATATTTTTATTTTTTGAAGTATGTTTTTTTTCTTTTACTTATGGATATATTTGACATATTTTATCAACCATCAGTAACCATGGCACTGTGTGTAGGCGACAGGTGCATTTAAAGTCAAGGGTATTAACCACAAGGGTTATGAGAAAAAAGAGAGCTTGCATGATTATTTGGCCTTTTTTTCTGAAAACACAGATTTATTTATGTGTTTCACTGCACTACTCAATTTTTCACTTACATTATTATGTCTGTTTGTGAGATAAGACATTCCTTTAGCCTGACATGTGGATCATTATCCAAACTAAGTGTTTTCTTCATGTCTACATATCAGGGTCACTGTGGGTAGAAACAAGCATTTGAAGAAATGAGAATATTCTTGAAACTGAGAATTAGATGTTATTGCACCATCTATTTAGATAAATTATAATTAAATAGAAACAAAAAGGTAAGCACATTTACAGTCTCTACACAAGAGTCTTTAAAACACAAAAAAGGACAGAGTCACAATTTTACCTTTACAATTTTTATAATTTTTTATACTTTTTATTAAAAATAATTTTACATTATTAAACATAATTGTAGTACTGCATACAGTACTTCGCTAAAAAGCATTTCACAACATATCTTTTTATTATGAATCACAGAGACATGTTCTTAAGCTTCATTTATTTTACACTTTCCTAAAGGATAATGGAAGTTTTGATACATAAACTACTAGCTTATACAATTAGGCCATATACACCCATTATGTATACATACAAAAGGACAATTTAAGGACATATACATCTAGTAAAACTAGCAAAAAAGATTTCTCTACACAGAATAAATTTCAAATTGGGTGTAAGTAATATCTAAGGTCTTTAAAACATGCAGATGGCGTGTCATGGTTTAATTATATGAAGAGTAGATTTTTTTTCCACAAGAGCGATGATTATTCTTTAATATTTTTTTCAAGTGTGTCTTAATCACTTGTAGCTAAGGATTGATTGACTGCCTGTTAATAAACATTAGCTTGTATACTGCCACTTGCTGATGACTGGTTTATGTGTGCTGTTGTCCTCAGACTGAAGAAGTCCTGAAGATTGATGGAGGGCCATGCTATTCAAACAGCAGGCGTTGCTGAGACAGAAGCTCTTTGTGCTAGGCAGTCTTGCTGTTGGAAGTCTCCTATATCTAGTTGCCAGAGTTGGGAGCTTGGATAGGTAAGTGCCATAAAAATAAATACAGATTTGATCTTAATTGATGTTACTTGTATAAAATATATATAAACCAAAATTAAGCATGCTGTATCCAATATTACAAAAAAGGAGAGAATTAAATATAAAATAAATTTTATACATTTGAATACTTGAATGCAATTTTGTATTGCAATCCTAATAATTACCATTTTTTTAAAATTTAATTTTGCCTAATAATTCACACTGTTATAACAATCTCTGATATATTAACGTCTGTGTGCTAAGCATTATTACTATGCAACAACATGTAATTCAGGCAGCTCCCTGCCTATAACTGTTAAGGACCTGTGCTATATTTATGTATGTGAGAATTTACAAGTAGGCAAGTAATGTAATTTGTAGCTAGCATTATGTCCAACAGTGTTGAGCAGCTAATCAGATCAGTATTCCTATTAAACACAGCTTCAGGGACTGAGAGTTATAATGTTAATTACATAGGAGTGTCTGAAGCTGCCAAGATATTGATAGTCTTGAAAGCTGTGTACTGTTTTCTTGGCACTGTTAACGGGTCAAACACTCAGTGAAAACTGTTTTGATTTTACGGTGGGGATGTTACAGACATTTTGAACAGACTATTTATCATAAGAACCTCAAGTCGCCGGATTCTTTTTTTTTTTTAACTTAATAGATTTCATTGAACACGTTTGCAGATCATTTAAAAAAAAAAACAATAATAACAAATATTAAGGTATAACAGAAAAAGGAAAAGGGATGACTGCATACAGGGAAGAATTTGAGAGAGGAGACAATATAGTAAGTGTAATATTCACCTCACTGAGAAGACAAAATGAATGGGTTTTTTAACTCTGCTTATCACAGTGACAACTGAATTGTTATCTCTGCGATTTACTAAAAAAAACCATTGCTGAACGCAACTGAGCAATACTAGGGTTAACGTACCACTTCACTGGGCCAGTCTGTGCGGATGTGAGCTAGCCTGCTTGGACAAATGTGGGATTTCAGTTCCACTAATGAGGATATGAATTAGTATGAATGAGTATAGAATTAATTCTAAAGTAAAACAAATATTATAAACATTAATGGATTTTAAAAAAAATCTTTATTCCAGGAAGCAATAGTTGCTAAATAGGCAGGGTTATCATTGATGATGATATCACCAGCAGGAACCCTTTCTTGTATTGGGCGAAGCAAAATAAAGGGCATATCCATAGGGCTCTTTGCACTTTGATTAATTGGTCACTTCGTTTTCCATTATACTGGCTCATACTGCACTGTTGCATTATATTTCTTTATTTCTTCTGTAGAAGAGACAGTATTTTTTTACAGCCCAATTTATGAAATAAGATGTAGTGCATGGCATCTTATGTAAGATTACAAACTGTTCTATCAAAGGCATGAATCCTTGTGTTAATATTCTATACTGCAGGGCTGCAGAGCAATACATAGATAAGAGTGCATGCATAATTAAAAGGCAATGCAATTTAGCCCCTTCCAGTGTTTCATTATACCTGTTGGCATCTACATGTCTGCTGCATTATTCTCCTTTTTTCACTCTTGTGTATTTTTTGTTTTGTATTTTGCAGTATTGATAACAAATCTTAGTCACCAGGTGAAATTGAATTGCAAATTGCAGTTTTATTTTAAATATCAGGGGCTACAAGTTTCATATGTTTGTGAGGCTACTGGTTATAAATTGTAGATTTCTCAACTGTCCATAGCAATACAAATGTAATCATTATCCCAAGAGAGACACAGTGCTCAGAGTAATCTTGGAACACTTTTGCACTGAAATACAGGATAAAGTAAGACCGAGTATGGAATATATGGATTGAGAAATAACCCATTTCCATTGGGGATTAGTAACATTTATGTACATTTAAGTATATGATCAAGTCAGTTAGGGTTTATTTTACACATGTATCCTTAATTGCTTTTTATTCCCTCGCAAATCTAATGGCATTGTACATCTCACTCGCTCTCTCTTATTTGCCCCCAAATTATACTTGTCTAAATGGGTATATATTTTGTCCAAGTTAAACATTTAATGTATTGCTGTAAGGTCATGTAGTTCTATCTCTGTATATTTCTGTTTTGTGGTATTCTCAGCTCTGTAAAGTAAATGGTCCTTTACATTGATTGCACAGGAGCCTGGATTCAGTTTGGGATTCAGACAAACTCTTATTTTAGGTTTTTAGATTTGAGAAGATTTGTGTTTGAATGTTTCCACCACCTGAATCCAAATCTTGATTTCCCTGCTATGTTACTTCACAGAGCAGAGAGTTATCTATTCTCAACCTAATGGACAGATTCAATTAGCCGCGATGTTCGGAGGAACATCACGGCTGCGCATTTTTACCGTTTATATGTTAAAAACTAACTCTCACTTTTGTTCACGTCTCTATGGGGTGCGAGCAAAAGTGAGCAGAAATTTTACTAAAAAAAAACGCCACATAGTGTCTCGCGGCTGTTCCAAGACACTATGCAACGCATTTTTTTTGTAATTGTAAATAAGATTTAGGGTCCCTTTCAACAAAAATAATTTTTCCATTGTACCATGAAAATGTCAATCAACTGAATGCAATTGCACCTTTTTCGCCAATCCTTTAGTAATAGTATCTGTGACGAAATGTAGTATATCTAATGACTGATTGTTATTTTCTGTTGGATTTATGTATAACAATGAGAATATTTTATGTAACTTTTCAAAGTGTACTTTGTTAACTGACTTGAGTCTGACCTAGGCAAGTATCAATGGCCTTGTGAAAGTAGCCAGGCCCAGAGACAGATAAAATCTATGAATAGTTTGTGTATGCAGAGGAGTTAGACTTAGCCAAGCCGAACAAGCAGAGGTGAGAACTCAAGTCTTGTGAAATGTCAGGTCTCAGGACATCCATAATTTACTTTGAAAGCCTTGTTTTATTTTGGGTATCCATCTAACTTAGGTGAAAATAAAATTCCTAAGGTGTGGGGTAAAGAGCCAACAAGAAATGGCTTAAAAATCCCTTCTCTCAGTAGTACAGTGTTCATTTCTTTGAGTGAGTCTATCAAGACTGAAATGTGCCATTCTTCTCAATGTGTACTCCTCACACGCCAATTTCTGAAATTGTAAGTAGAGACTCTGGTTTTTATTTCCTATTTTATTTTCTGAAACTCTTTTGTGCAATTTATTGCACAAATTAGTCTGTTAATTACCTTTTTGTAAATTAAAGCCTTGGAAATATTTTTCAGATTAAAAATATTTTAATCTAGTTTATTCTCTGTGAGTCTTTGTGAATTCATGAAGCCCAGGGAGGTTCATGGTACATGTGTATATGATTTAAGTGTGAAACATTAATAAGTGGTTATGGTGAACGTAAGGACACTATAATAAATCCTTCATGGTGGCAGAAAAGGTATATTCAGTGACTAAGGTGACGCCAGTCACGGCCAGCTGTCCAGATTGCTGTATCTGGGGCAAGCTGGGGTGTTCGTGACAAACTGGTTGGCTGCTTGGTGGGATTGATAATATTTTACTTTTTATCATAAGAACTTAAGTGAATTAGTGGTGTATGATTCTAGAGACAACATCCTAATTGACTGGAGAATACACTCAAAGCTTACAAAATTTTAAAAGACATAATATGCAAATTGTTCCTGTTTCCCTCCCTTCTTGTTTCTTTTCTATTTTTTATTTGGTGGATCCAGGACGACCACTGACTATAAGCATTTGAAAAAGGATGATCTTTTGACTTTGTCTGTCGACAGAGGAATTGGCGACCACGGCACGAAACAGAGAGCAAATGATTGAAGCGCTCATGGATGCTGACCAGAAGCTAAGTGCCGGAGGAGGCCAGGGAGAAAGCATCTATGCTTCAGGAGAGAAGTTAACACTGGACATTACCACAAATACCTCTGTTCAATCAAGTGAGGAGTCTATCCTAGACAGTTAGCTTCATACTGCACTCAAACAGCTGATGGATGCTGACCCTGCAACCTCACTGCAGCTGATCCAGCAACTTCAAGAGACTGACGAGTGCCGCGCTGCTACAGACCGGGAGGCTGCCGAACGCCGCACAGACAGGGAAGCTGCAGAGAGACAAGCCACTGCAGACAGGGAGGTGGCAGAGCAACAAGCTGAATGCGAACACCAGCTGGTACTCGCCAGGCTCAGCAGCCCGTCGTCGGACCGAGGTCCGGGTAGGAAAAAACCCAGGCACAACCTATTCCTTGTGTTGGAAAAAGACGGCGACCTCGATGCATTCCTGAGGGGATTTGAAAGGACTTGCCATCAGTTTAAACTGGATTCCAATGAGTGGGCCAGCTATTTAACCCCTGGACTAAGAGGGAAAGCTTTGGAAGCGTTTGCAGACCTTTTCCGGGAACTGGATGGCGATTACGTAGCAATTAAGCAGCTGCTTGCGTTGTCTTAGGGTCACGATCCACAACCCATTCCCTCACCTCAGCTGGGCACAGTGTGAGGAACTGTTCCTACAGAATAAGATCCTTTAGCTTATCATAGTCCAGTACTTGCAATTCCTCAATCCATTGATGCATCATGGATGATAATTGCGCTAACAGTCTGGCATAAGTATCAGAGGGACTGCGTCTTGAGTCTTGGAACTTCCGCCTGTAAGCCTCAGGAGTTATGTTGAAACGAAGTAACAAGGCTTTCTTAATTGCTACGTAATCGCTGTCCAGTTCTTCTTCGTTATGGGAGCCCTGGTAAATGTGTACTTGTCAGCCGACAAATACATAGTTACCAGGGCTCCAATAACGAAAAAGAGTTGGGGAGCACCAGGGCAAACTACGTGGAAAGAATGGCAATCTGGAGGATCACCCCTGAGTTCCCTGTCAAACAAACCAGCTGTTGCTGCACCTTTTGGGGGGGGCGGGGGGAAAATGTGTTTTGGCAACTGGCCGCAGGTGTTGTATATGTGATGAAGTAGGGCACATCAGTGTCAATTGCCCCAAAAAGAAGAAAACAACTCCTTTTCCTGTGTGCGGTCCAGCAAGAATGCCAGTCCCGGCCGTCCAGGACCCCAAGAACGCCCCAGAGACATACTGAAAGCAGATGAGGTAGGACACCAAGTCGCACTTGGGTTGTTAGACTCTGGCGCAGACCTGACTCTTGTACATCCAGCACTAGTGAGCCCAGAGAACATTATTCCCGGGAAGACTATTGCTGTGCGTGGAGTGGGGGGGCTACATTCTGCAGTTGTCCTAGCCAGAGTGTATCTAGATTGGGGATCTGGAAGAGGAATACGAGACGTTGGAGTACTGGACAATCTGCCTGCCATGGTACTGTTTGGGACTGATTTGGGAAGGATGCACGTTGCTTATATAAATGAAAGTGATATCATTTCTAATACACTGGTGCAAACTAACCTTAATCTTTCCCAGGAGAACTCTGCTGACCAGCATAAGCTAAGTGCAAAAATATGTAATGAAATTTCATGTGCTGCTGAGAATAATCATGCAGATTTGCAGGTACCTGTGATGCAGAGGGAGGGCTAATTTGTCAATGTGTTTGATGATAATGCTCTTGTTGAAGAGACTAACCCTTTAAATCCTCTAGGTTGTGAATTTGATCAGGGCAAAGTGTGTGAGATTGTGTCTAAATGTGATACCATGTCTGCTAATGATTTAGGTAAGCAGGTCAGTTTACATGTACCCAATTCTGAAGGTGTCCCAAAATGTGACAATGTATCAAATTTATTAGCAATAGTGACCTGGAGAGGAGCACAGAGGAGCTGTGCATTAACCCCGCAAAGTGTGTAGGTAAGTACACTAGAAAGTAATCCCCTTCCACCCCCCTCCCTAACTGTAGGAGCCGCAGATTCAGGCAGTGATTTGAATGAGCTACCTCCCAGGGCCATCTTTCCCATTGGGCACGCTAGGCAGCTGCCTGGGGGCCCCTCGGGCAAGAGGTCCCCTTAGACAGGGCTCTGAAGTAAGCTCTGATAAAAACAAAACAAAAAAACGTACCTTTTTGCAATCACGCGGTGGTGATCCGGCTCCCTTCCTGTTCCCCTCCTCCATGCTGCACTCACACTGAATGTCAAGCGTGACGTCATCCCGTCTGGCATTTTCGGTGATGAATGCAGCACAAAGGAGCCACGACGTGACAGAGAAGCAAGCGAGGAACAAAAAGGACAGAAAAGAAGAAAAAAGAGAAGAAGGCGATAGAAAGGTAAGTGAAGGGGGACAAACAGAAGAATAATGGAGAGCACAGGCACAGTTTCTAAAACCGGGGCAGGGTGGGAGACCAGAGGCGCATGATGAAGGGGCAAATAGGAGAATAATGGAGGGCATGGCACAGTATCTGATACTGGGGGGGAGACCATAGGCGAATGATGAAGGGGGCAAATAGAAGAATAATGGAGGGCACTACACAGTATCTGATACAGTGGCATGGGTGTAGGACCAGAAGGTGCATGATGAAGGGGGCAAATAGAAGAATAATGGAGGGCATGACACAGTATCTGAGAAACAGATAATGGCGCTGGGGAGAACGTGGTAAGTATCTACAAAAACCATAAAAATTACATATACATAAAATATGAAATATAAAATACAATTTAATATAACACAATCACTACTTCAAACAGAATATCCCCAGAGGGAATACATAAAAAAAGCTGGTATAAAAGAGAGTATACTCCTTAGAGACTCAGTTGGAGGAACATGGATAAACCTGAACTGACACCGTGCTGAATCTTATATATGATCACACAGACATAACTGTAGGGCTCAAAAATTCTGATGCCCAATCAGAAAGATATTAATGAACGTTTCCAATAAGTCAATCAGACCTCCAGAATTGATCAAATAATAAAAAACCAACAGCGAGGAGTGTCCAAGTATGTTGATAAAGAATCTTCCGTCTGGGCAACGCTGAACTTCAGAGAGAATCCTCACTATTTACAAATAGACCTTACCCACATCTAAGGTAAGATAAAACCTCCGTGGGATGTGGATAATAAGAGCGGTGCAGTGAGAATGCACAGAATATGTCCGTTAGATGGTAAAATATAGGCAGTAGTACTCACTGTTCTTGCCGCGACGTGTATCCAACAAGTCTCTATACAGTTCATGTAGGTGCACCTACTATATCAGTTGTCCGGGAACGGCTGCAGTAAACAACGTTCCTCCTCCTCTTTCAGTTCCTTTCTCCACAATGCATATAGGAGAGGTCTAGAGTCTCAAAGAGTATCCCAGATGACTGGTAGCTGACGCGTTTCGTCCCTAGGGCGGGACTTTTTCAAAGCTCAGTAGGCACGGTATCTGACACATGGACAGGGGGAGGGGGGGCGACCAGAAGCATGATGAAGGGGACAAATAGGAAAATAATACAGGGCACAGTATCTGATACAGGGGCGGGGTGGGGAGAACAAAGGCAGGAGAAAAAAATTTCACTCTTTGTGAAGAACCTGAAATGCTCTGTGATTCATGTGATCATTTCGCTTTCTGTAATGTGATAGAGATATGTGAGGGTGAGAAGCAGATAGGTGCCAGTGTTAACTCTTGCAATTATGTTGATTTATGCGTAGAACCAGCTGTAATTGGGGCTAATTTGGAAACCCCTAATAATAGTGAGATGTGTAATGGTGCGAATGTCACACATGGTACTGTGGTAGAATCTAAACCTGTCTTTCCACTGACCCCTTGTCATGAGGTAGGGACAGGCGACAATGTTCCTGCAACTGTGTTATAATCTGCTGAGAGTACCCCTGTTTCTACCAAGGTACCAGGATATGACAGGGAAAATGTAGGTTCCATTGTACATGAAATGTGTAAGCGAGGATGTGACAGGGTCGTAGTATACCTGAAATGTGTAAACTTTCTGAATTGTCAGTGTTCACATGCCAGCAAGCCGTACAGGCCAAGTCCTCAGAATTAAACCCTGAAGGGGGATGCCAGAAGGTAACACTGACCCTGAATCAGTCTCTCTAACTCCCTTCCTCCATTTCCTGCAATGATAGAGGTATCTGATGACAATATGGTAAATTGTGTTGTTGTGCAATCTAACCCCCCTTTACAGACCCCCTGTCCTGAGATAAGGGAAGCTTGTGTATTTGCTGTGTGTAGC
Source organism: Mixophyes fleayi (assembly GCF_038048845.1). Lineage (NCBI taxonomy): Eukaryota > Metazoa > Chordata > Amphibia > Anura > Limnodynastidae > Mixophyes > Mixophyes fleayi. Next base: position 192,147,139 of record NC_134404.1, on the reverse strand, counting down.
CTGCATAAGAGCGATCAGGAATCTGATCCCTTAGTGGATTTAGCAGCTGTTGCTAGAGGGGGGGGGGTCCCTAGCAGATGCTCACTGCAGTGTAGAGCTGCCTGATGATCAATTAGAGCAGCTCCCTGACACACTATGGCCTTATCAGTCTCATTTCACAGGGAAACCTGGAAAAAAACACTTAGTCACACATCATGTAAACACAGGCAACCAGAACCCCTCAGACAGCCAGCATATCCTACTTCCCTATAATTGCTTCGAGCCATTAAAAGGGAGATAGATGAGATGCTGCAGCTATGGGTAATTCAAAAGTCTCGCAGTTCTTGGGCTGCCCCGGTGGTACTGGTCCCAAAGAAATGTGGGGGCAGCCGGTTCTGTGTAGACTATAGTAGGTTGAATGATGCCACAGTGCTTGATGCTTATCCTATGCCAAGGATATTTTTAAATGATAAAATATATACGTACACAAAGCGTTCACTTCCTCACACAGAGGTATTTCTTAAATCTCTACTTGAGTAGGAAAAATTTATTTTTTCTTTTTAAAGCAGAAAACTTTTTTAAATAGTTCTGCCAGATTCTTTGAACCTGGAATCCAAACTCACAAAAACACTTCCACAGTGCAATATATGCCACATATAACAATGAAGACCCAAAAGTCCCTCCAGAGACACACTCCCCTTTTTTCCCACCGTGGACTGTAAAAATGGAAACTTTTTCACCAGTGTTCTTTAAACTCCCATAAGAATTATGTTTACAACATGTTTGATGACAAAAAGACGTCAATCAATAGCCCCTCATCACTTCATGGATACTCTTCCATCTAGTGGCTCCACCAATCCACAACATAGAAATAGGGAAGAATCTGGTGCATTACCTTTTATTATTTGAAATAAAATATCCACACTAAAACATAATTAAAAACTTGTATAATAATTGAACTCGTACTGGATACTATGATCCTTCCTTCAGTCCCCGTGTTCCACGAGTAGTTCAGCCGGATCAAACCAAAACCAACGCGTTTCGACTCTAAACACATGAGTCTTTGTCAAGGCTAATATTCCAATTTCTTTTGCCGGCTTTCATACTCCATCCGTCCTTCATCTCCCTTTCTGTGGAAACGAGGCTTGGGAGTTCTCCACTGCGTTACTTCCTGTTTCCAACCAAAAGTTTCAATAAAGTTATCACGATACACATAACAAAAAGGAGGCTTGAATAAGATGTCTGCAACGGTATCCATATTTGACAATACATTCAACTTTATCAATATGACAAAATTAACACTATGTGCCAAATCGGAAATGGCCCAATTTTTTCAATATAACATATACAGTGATTACATGGAGATCTAACATTTCATCAAATGAACATGATGTATATGAAACACAAACTTAAAATAAGAAATAAAAATAAAATATTATACGAACACATAAAACATTATTAAAACATTAAAAATCATTGCACTATATTCTTTCTTGATTGGAGCTCAAATTCAGGCAAAAGAAAGAGACAATAATGAACAAATATTATCTTATCTCTAATTGTAAACATATACCCTCACATCTTTCAATGAAAGCCTATTTAAACATCATCATAAACCACAAATGAGGTGACATTTTCTTCTAAAAGAGGCTAAATGCCCTCTAAAAAGACTAAACAAATCTCTTGACCTTGAACAACTTGTTACATGAACCACTTTAATTCAAATTCCAAATTCAATCCCCTAGGGGCTAAAGTCTTTAACAAAAAAATCCATCTTATCTCCGCTCTAGAGAGAGCCTACAATGTCTTTATTCTTCCAACTATTTTCTACTGTCTGAATTCCCCAGAAATGTTTAATGTAGACTGGATTGCAAGTATGGACTTCTTTAAAGTGATTAGATAATGAATGTTTTTCCAACCCTTTTCTTATATTATACACATGTTCCCTTAGTCTGATTTTTAAAGGGTGTGTAGTTCTGCCTACATAAAATTTACCACAAACGCATTCTATTACATATACCACATTGCTAGTATGGCTTAAGATTATAGCCATTGATCTGAAGATGTGTGGTCTTGCTCATATTTGACTTTCATATTTAACAAGCCATGCAAGTTCCATATCTGTGGAAACCCACTGTCCTAATGGATTTCCTCAAAACCTCAGGCAGGATGCTCCTTACCGATTTATCTTTCAAGTTGGGAGCCTTCCTATAAATAAAGACAGGTTTATCAGGAATGAGACACCCTATAATACTATCCTTTTTCAAAATCTCCCAATACTTCTTAAAAATCTTCTCTACATTCTTAAACCCCTTACTATACTGGGATATGAAGGCCCAGTCAAATCTCTTGATTTGTGTATCATTATGTTGCCTCTTAGTAAATACCAGTTCCTTTCTATCTATCTGCCTTGTTTATTCTTATGCTTCATCTTATAAATTCCTTCCATATCCGTTCAAAATGAAATCAGATTTCATACTGCGAACTTGTTCAGTGAATACCTGTTCCTCCATACAATTCCGCTTTATTCTCTTCATCTGTCCAAAAGGTATAATATCTCACCATAGGTGATGATGGTTGCTGTCATAGGGAATATAACTAATTTATATCCGTTGGATTTCTAAATGTCCTAGTTTGTAAACCATTGTCATTAATATACACTGTAATATCCAAAAAGTTGACATTTACCATGCTATGTTCAAAAGTAAGTTTAATATGACAAATATTTTTATTTTAATGTAAACAAAATTTCTGAAGGTGTTCTTCACTCTCTCTCCAGATGAAAAAAAATGTCATCTATGTACCAGTATGAGGCCACCAGGCTCGCCCCGAAGCCATGCCCCTCCCACACCCATGACTCCTCCCATTGGGACATGAAAATATTGGCATAGCTTGGGGCGAACCTGGTGTCCATAGCTGTATCCATACATTGCGAATAGTATTGCCCCTGGAACCTAAAATAACTATGTGTGAGAATAAAATTAATACCCTCCACGAGAAAATTCTTTAAACCCTCTCAATAGGTAGTGGTAACCAAACTTTTTGTCACAGCCTGTATACATAGATCATGCCAAATAACTGTATAAAGGAATTTAACATCCGCGGTTACTAAAATTAATTCAGAATCCCGAACAATGGTGGACAATTTTTCCCAAAAACTCTTCGTATCACGCAAATACGATTTGAATTCTGTGCTGACGGTTGTAAATAATGATCAATGACCCCTGATAAATTAACAGTTACCGAACCTGTGCCAGAAATAATTGGCCTCCCAGGGAGAGCAGTTTTATTTTTATGGATCTTGGGTAATGTATATATCACTGGGATTCTTGGATACGGAATGATGATAAACTCTGCCGTGTTTCTATCCAAGATCCCATCAACTACATATCTAGTAATAAGGGTCTTAAGAATCTTAGCGATATTATCTGTAGAATCATACCTTAATTTCTTATATGTATCTCCTTCCCCCAATTGTCCCATTATTTCTTCCACATAATAATCCAAATCCATTATAACCACCCCACCCCCCTTATCGGCTGGTTTAATGACTATTTGCCTATTCTCTTCTAGACTTTTGAGGGCCTTTCTCTCTCTCATCGTCAAATTATGGAACTTTTTCTTATTCCTTTTATTTCTGTGTGAGAAAGTGATCGCTTTGTGTACGTATATATTTTATTGTTTAAAAATTCGTCTTTAAGGGGTAGTGGGCCCCTTTTATACGGACGAGGCTTCTCATTGAGTGAAGCGCCATCCCAAATTGTTTATTTATATTTCTATGCCTAGGATAGATGAACTACTAGATCAGCTTGCCCAGGCATGCTACATCACTATCCTGGATATCAGTAGAGGGTACTGGCAGATCCCATTGTCATCCGAGGCAGATGAGAGGTCTGCATTTATTATCCTGTTTGGGCTGTTGGAGTTTTTGGTCATGCCCTTTGGAATGAAAAATGCCCCTGTGTAATTCCAGCGCCTAATCAATGACCTGTTAGAGGGCCAGGAGGGACATGCAGGTGCCTACCTGGATGACATTGTGGTGTTCAGCCAGATCTGGGAAGAGCACCTGATCCATCTGAATAGTGTGTTAGGCCAAATTACTGAGGCAGGTCTGACTATCAAGCCAGAGAAGTGCCAGCTTGGCATGTGTGCAGTGCAGTATTTGGGGCACATTGTAGGGATAGGTACCCTCCACCCAGAGACAGGCAAGGTAGAGGCTATCACGGCATGGACAACCTCTACCAAGAAAAAAATAAATATATATATATATATATATATACACACACACACACACACACACACACATATATATATATATATATATATATATATATATATATATATATATATATATACTAAGTTTGATTGACCAGTACTTGAAAACAATTGTATGTGTGTAAGGAGATTGAATGATCAGAATTAAGCAATCTCTTTTCTGTGCATGCATCCTATATAAAATGTATTAAATATAGATTATTCACTGTTTGTGCAAATAATTCAAAAGGTCATTTTGTAAAATATTTTTGAGTGGGTAACTTACCTTAACTTAAATGTCAGGATATCTTTGTTTACTCAGATAGTTGCCCACTGGATCCTGACGTATTTCTGGGATAATGAATATCTGTATTATTTATCTAACTTAAATCCCTAGACACTTCAATCAAGAAATAAATGGCCCAGTTAGCAAGATCATATGCTTTACAGCAGAGTTTTAACTGTTTACCAATTTACACTAAAAAAAGAAAAAAAAAAGCCTGTCAATGAGAACACAGTATTTCAGTTGCAAAAGAGTGTAGCGCAGTATATCGCTAATAGATAATGTAAGATACATTATCATGGGCGTTCTCTGTCAGTAAAAGTTGAAATTGTATAACTAATACAAGACAGTACTACACCTGTTTATTACTTCGCACGTGTGAATACACAACCCTTTACATGGAAATGGATATTTGTAATGTTGGGAGCTATGTAATAAGGCTTATTTAATAAAATGATGCCAATGCACAAATATGCACATAGCAAGTTAGACTTATGAAAATTAATATTTGATGTTTGCTATGTGTTATATTGTATACGTTTAAGTGGTTTTCAACAGAGCCGTAACTAGGGCTGTGCGACAGGGGCGACCGCCCATGGCGCAACGTTGAAGGGGGGCGCAATTTAGGAATATTTTAGGTACATTTGGTTAAAATTGAGGACTAGGGGGGCGGCATTTGTCTTTCTCGCTCCAGGCTCTGGTTTTCAAGCATGTGAAGGATACAGACAAACATATAGAAAGTCTGACAGTAGCCAAATAAAAATTATAACTACAATTGCTGGGCTACATGGTTGGATAACCTTGTGCAATCACTCACGTAAGACCACAAGTGAAAATCGGAAAAGTATGCCAGGGCCCTAAGCATCCAACACTCCCTTGCACTGTTGGGAACAATTGAAGCAGCCAGTGATTGCTTATGCATATCACACAGGAGTATGACATGTGTAGCCAGAATCATAAGGAACTAGTAGTTAAAATGTTCCCAGCAGGAAGGAAGCATGTGATAATATGCATTTAACTACATTGATTAACAAATCTCTATGTAAAGGGAATTTTTTCTTTGTTTTGCTGTTTTTTACATGATTTAGTGGTGTCTTTAATTCTATTTCATTTACTTTTATTACAGACTGCCACCCATTTGTCCAATCGAAAGTCGATTCAGTCCACATAGTCAGGATGCAATCACTCTCCGTGCTATGCAGTATAAGAGAGGACTCTTACATGAGTTTCGTAAAGGAAATACAACTAAAGAGCAAATCCTTCTCCACAATTTGGTCCAGCAGCTACCAAAGGCAATTATCATTGGTGTAAGAAAAGGAGGAACTAGAGCTTTACTTGAAATGCTAAATCTTCATCCTGCTGTAGTGAAGGCCTCTCAAGAAATTCATTTTTTCGATAATGATGAGAACTACGCAAAGGGTATTGAGTGGTACAGAAAAAAGATGCCGTTCTCCCACCCACACCAGATCACCATAGAGAAAAGCCCTGCATATTTTATTACAGATGAGGTTCCTGAAAGAATATACAAAATGAACTCCTCCATAAAACTTCTCATCATTGTTAGGGAGCCAACAACAAGAGCCATTTCTGACTACACACAGGTGTTGGAGGGCAAGGAAAGGAAGAACAAGACCTACTACAAGTTTGAAAAAATGGCTATGGATTCTAACAGCTGTGAGGTGAACACTAAGTACAAGGCAGTGCGGACCAGTATCTACACCAAGCATTTGGAGAGGTGGCTGAAGTATTTTCCCATTGAACAATTTCACATTGTGGATGGGGATCGGTTGATCACAGAACCACTGCCAGAACTGCAACTGGTGGAAAAATTTCTCAATCTGCCACCTAGGATAAGTCAATACAACCTATACTTTAATGCCACCAGGGGGTTCTATTGCTTGCGATTTAATATCGTCTTTAACAAGTGCCTGGCAGGTAGCAAGGGGCGCATACATCCTGAGGTCGACCCTTCAGTTATTACCAAATTGCACAAATTCTTTCATCCTTTCAATCAGAAGTTTTACCAGATCACTGGGAGGACATTTAACTGGCCCTAAGTACTATTGTCTACAACACTATGTGTTGCACAATGCTTTCAGTAAAGTCTGTAATAGGACAATTATGCACTTTTCATGGACACTTTTATTAGGGTACATTTTGCTTAATTTCTTGAATAAATGTAATTTATGTATGTGACCAAATATTTAAAGGGAACAATTTCTACTGAGAAGAAACAAAAAAAATACTCTTCCCATAAAAAGTAAATATTAATCTCACAATAATAAAATGTCACTTTTAATTTATAGCTGCTTAACACTTTTTAAGAAAATTGATGGCACTGCTGCACACAGGAGAGATGTTTACTGCAGTATTACTAAAATACACCCACACCTGGCTCTAGAAAAGTTATATGAGTAATCATACTGATATTATGTTACTGGTAAGGGGCACTTGGCTCCAGAGAGATAGAATGGACCTGTGTGAAGGTAGCCATTTTGTGTGCGTAATCTGTATTAAGGAAATTGGACACTGTCAATTGAGTAGGAAAGTGTAACATGTTTGTTTCCCATTCAAGTACTTTTTATCAGGCATATAATATCAGTAGGTAACAGGTCCACCTTAATGAAAATCTAAGTGCAAAGTAAAATAATTGTAGTAGATATCCTAGGAGTTAGTACAATTTATCAGTGTGTCCAGAACATAAACATGTAGTCTAAATGATGTGGCCCTCAGATCTAGGTGTGTTTTGCCCTTGGTGATCCTATTATACATTCTAACATGTAATGTGTTTTGGAGAATAATGGTGCCTGCCTATTAACAGGAGATCTGTTTTAAAATGACATATAGTCATAAAAAGAAGCACAATATGTTTTTGCTCTTGGCAAAACACACCTAAATGGATTGGCAAGTTGTACTTATCTTGGATAAAACTACATCCCTTCTGCCCAAATGCACACACCACCCACAATGCATTTCAAAGCAAAGAGGCAGTATAAAGGAAAATAAACATCTTGATGTGAAATAAATGCTTAAACTATATCCACTAATGTACATGCTGTAAATCCAATATAAAAAAAGGATCCATTAAGTATACAAAAAAGCAAAGATCTGTACGTGCTGAACTGAACATTTTTTCTATGTATACGGTATCGATTGATCACACCATGCGCTGTATTTCAGTCTACAGATGCTATATACAAATTTAAGTTGCAGATTTATAACTTTGATTCTCTCTTTCATTAAGACACAACTTAAAGAGATATTAGTATGTTCACATTATTAAATCAAACAGCGCTTGTCTTATTCTTGTTCCAAAGTTTTTGTGGTGAATTTGCACTATCAGTTTCTTGTACAGGTACCTGTCACTTGTAGCATGTTGACAAAAGCAAACATATGTCTGACCATTCCCCTCAGTGCGTGTTTTGGTCTATCAGAAGATACATACTGTAAATAATGTATATTTTATTGTACATACTGGTTTCACATTAAGTAACTATATTTTGTAAAACTGAGTATGACTCTTTAAATTATTGTGAGAAGTTTTATTGTGGTTATTGAAAATGGAATGAATTAAAATCCCTAAATGTAGATATTTTTTCAAGTGTGTTTCTTTCAGGTGAGCTTCCTTTTTATTGTGGGTTCTTTAAAAATATTTTGAAACCTTGATATTGCATTGCCTTTTTTTAAAACAATATAATGTGCAATATCTACGTACACTATGGATAGATCAATAAAGAAGCCAATAGGAGTAAGCCAGCAGGTGATAAACACAGCAAATAGCATGATGTGGGTCCCACTGTTGCTCTGTGGATGGATGACGTCTTGTCAGTCAAGAGGAGGAACTTAGAGACTTTTTATGTAGGGGAAGCAAGAGAAGTTAGTGAAGGCTATACAGCTCAGCATAGGAAGGCTAGGAGAAGGAGAGGAAGAGAGGGGTGTGAGCTCCAGGGGCTGGCTGTCAAATTTTAGCCCAGGGGAGAGACTCTGCTCAGCTGACTACTAGGAACATTTTAAAGGAAAAAATTCAAGTAGCCCATTAACCGAGTATAAAGTAGCTCATAATGGGACTTGCTCGGGAGGCGGATACCCTCCTGCCCTCCAGCCCAGCCAATTCCTGGTGATCGCTTTCATATCCGATCCTGCAGTGTCATATAAAAGTATTGGGAAACTCATCTCCTTCTCCAGATATCGAAAGGAGGTGGAGGTCTCAGAGCCAATCCCCAGCAAATAAAAGGCAAAGTGAGAGCAGGCTAGGAACATTGTTCCCTCTAAGCTGAGCAATCTGGAAAGGAAAGAGTTAAAAGGTCACTCTAATGAGGGCTCCACCCGAAAGGTTTGCATTCACAAAATTTTTCGGGGTTGTGGTCGTGCATTTGGAGGCATGGGAAATTCGCCATTGGGGCGTGGCTAACACATCAAAATCACTCGGCTCTCAATTCGCACGAGCGTCACATATGTCCAAGCACTCCTGGCTTTCAGGACATCTAGCACCAAAGTGTAGTATAGAAAAAATGCAGTGTGTACACAAAGAGTTCAGTGTTGGCCTCCACCTTACATTGGGCACAACACTCACCAAAAATTTACATTGTCCCTACTAGAATCACAACATTTCACACACTCTGCTGCTCTCTCCTACCTGTTCTTCTCACTTTCACCACCTGTTGCTGCATGTTTCTTTAGTTGCGGCTTGTCTGGATCCTGGAATGCTGGGGGCCCTATTTGGAAAAAAATAGCTACATTTAGATAATTCCAAACAACCCTGGTGTTAAATCAATACCATCCACGATTAATAATTAGGCCTTCCTCCAGCTCCAATATTACAATAATGTGCACCTTCATCATCGCCATGCCTTATGATCACACTGCGCCCTCCATGCTGCTTTTGCCCTCTTCATCTGGCTCCCCTTCATCACACTATACTATGCTGCTCCCCCCCCTTTTCAATCCCACTGTGCCATGCCTCCCCCCCTTTTTAATCCCACTGTGCCATGCCTCCCCCCTTTTTAACCCCACTGTGCCATGCTGCCCACCATTTTTTAACCCCACTGTGCCATGCTGCCCTGTTTTTTAACCCCTCTGTGCCCCCCTCATTTTTTAACCCCTGTCATGCTCCCCCCCCCTCATTTTTTAACATCTCTGTCATGCTGCCACTCTCCCCATTTTTAAACCCTCTATGCCCCCCCTCATTTTTTAACCCCTGTCATGCTGCCCCTCCCTCATTTTTTTAACTTCTCTGTCATGCTCCTCTCTCCCCGTTTTTAAACCCTCTATGCTCCCCTTCATTTTTCAACCCCTGTCATGCTGCCCCCTCCCTCATTTTTTAACTTCTCTGTCATGCTGCCACTCGCCCCGTTTTTAAACCCTCTATGCCCCCCCTCGTTTTTTAACCCCTGTCATGCTGCCCCCTCCCTCATTTGTTAACTTCTCTGTAATGCTGCCCCTCTCCCTGTTTTTAAACCCTCTATGCCCCCCTCGTTTTTTAACCCCTGTCATGCTGCCCCCACCAACGACCGAGCCCCCCCCCCCCCCCTGCAAAAAAAAAAAGCAAAAAAAAAAAGAAAGAAAGAAAAAAACGTTTTAAAAAAAAAAAAATATTAAAAAAAAAGCAGCGCAAGGGCCCGGGCCGGGCCCCCTGACATGCCCGGGCCCGGGTAATTAGTACCCACTCCCCCCCCCTCTTGGCGGCCCTGGGCACGAAGACACTAAGTTTGCAATGGAGAATTCAAGTAGTAAGTACCAAGAGAAAATGGGAGTGTCATTTGAAATTACATTTGGAATATTGTTGTTGGCTTTCTTATTCTTTGCAGATGAGAAAATCTGAAGCAGAGCCCAAAACTGAGGTTCCTATTTCATCTCATGAAAGGAATGAAATTGTCATGCTCAGAGCGAGACAAGCTAGGAGGGGGGTGATGGCAGTTCTAAATAGAGATGCTAACTGACCCCCGTGTTTTGGTTTTGGATCTGGATTACCTTCGGGTTTTGGTTTTGCCAAAACCGCCCTTGCATGTTTTGGTTTTGGTTTTGTTTAGCTATTTTTTCCAAAATTCAATTTTTTGGGGCTAAAATCACATAATGTAGGTATTATTTTCTACCTACCTTATTATTAACCTCACTAACACTAAATTCCAGAGATTTCTATTCAATTTTTACCATCTCACAGGTCACAATATGCTTTTCATACACTTTCAGCCAAATACTGCAGCGAGCTGGCTGGATGTTAAGCGACAGAGCAACGACAGAAACACACTGCAGTTTATATCACATCTAGAAAATATTGCTACACACCAGTGTCACAAACTCACAATAGAAAAGTAATACAAGATGGAATTGTCCTTGGGCCCTCCCACCCACCCATATGTTGGATCTTACAAAGGACATGCACACTTTAACAAACCAAGCACTTCAGCGACAAGGGCTGCCACTTTTGTGGCTGAAGTGCTTGGTTTGTTTGGGCCCCCACTAAACCAGCTATCAATGCCCTAAAGGCAGGTTAGACCAAAAGTGCTGTCAAATGATTTCTACACTGTCAAGATGTTGTCATCATCATCTTCAGCATCATCCTCACCCTCATCAGTGTGTACATCATCATCTCAGCTGGAATCCACAGAAGTGTCAGTAGTTGGATGTATTTGCCGGTTAAGGCATTCCTTGTGGAAAATGTAGTTTATTTTGATGAGCATCATCTTTTCCCCATTTTTAGGAAGTAACCTCCTACGTTGATCACTGACATGGATCCTGGCTGCACTGAAAACTCTTTCTGAGTACACACTGGAGGGTGGGCAGCTTAGGTATTGCAAAGCAAGTTTGTACATGGGTTTCCAACTTGATTGTTTTTCCTCCCAGCATGGAAAAGGACTGTCTGACATTTCCATATCAATTAACTCTTGAAAATAATCCTCCACCATCCTTTGCATGTTAATAGTAGGATTGTATGGAGTTTTGCCCGAGGTCACACTTTTTTTGGTAAAATCTTTCAAACCAGTCCAGATGTCAAACTGCTGTGATCTGCCACCTGCGTCATCCCTGCTTCTCTTTGGAAAGTGTAATTTCTTCTGAGCAGCAACTATCTGAGAAACTGAAGGAGGAGACGTCGTCAAGCCAAGGCCCAGTTCAGCATTCAACTTGCTGACCAAGAGCTCCTTGCAACTGTTCAGATCTCGGTCATTTGGAAGCATTGAATCGATGTAGGTCTTAAACCTCTGATCAATCACAGTTGCCAAAACATAGTGATCCGACTTCAAGATTTTAATAACTCTTGGATCATTGAGAAGCAAATTAAGTATTTATCTACAAGGCCAACATACTTTGTGGAATTGCTTTCTTTAATCTCCTCCTTCAGTTTGTCAAGCTGCTTTTCCAAAAGTTGAATTAAGGGAATGACTTGGCTCAAGCACATAGAGTCTGAACTCACTTCACATGTCACAACTTCAAATGGTTTCAGCACCTTGCACCACACAGAAAGGATTCTCCACTGGGCAAGACTGAAATACATTCCCCCTCCTTTCCCAATGTCATGGCTTGTGCAATATGCTTGGATGGCTTTGCGCTGTTCCTCCATCCTCTGAAGCATGTACAGTTGGAATTCCTCCTTGTTAACACCTCTTGCTTAAGTTGGTGGCAGGGAAAACTAAATTGTTCTTGGAGCTGCTGCAATCTCCTATATGCTGTGGCAGAATGCCGGAAATGTCCTGAAATTTTACAGGCCACCGAAAGCATCTCCTGCACCTCACGGTTATTTTTCAAAAAGTTCTGCACCACCAAGTTTATTGTGTGAGCAAAACAGGAAATGTGATGGAATTCACCCATCTGTAATGCTCGCACAATATTGTTGGCGTTATGAGAAATAACATATTCTGGGTCCAAGTCGTATAAGCCATGTATAAAATGACATCCCTTAGTTTTCGTAACAAATTATCAGCTGTATGCCTGTTCGTGAAGCCGGTGATACAAAGAGTAGCCTGCCTGTGAGAACTGTTACAAAGTGGTGTACATGCTGCTGCTGTTCCTGCTGGTGAAGGCGACTGACCAACCCAGTGGGCTGTCACAGCCATATATATATAATATATATAATCTTTGGTTTGGCCAATTCCACTTGTCCACAATCTGTGGTTAAGTGTACAGTGGGTAGAATGGCATTTTTGAGCCCAATTAGTACATTTTTACGAACGTTTTGGTACAGTTGTGGAATAGCTTTTCGTGAAAAATGGTGTCGTGATGGAATTTTGTAACAGGGACACAAAACATCAATTAACTGTGAAAAACTAGCTGCATTTATAGTGGCTATTGGATGCAGATCTAACCATGGCGTCTGTGATCCGCTTTGCGACTGGGTGACTGCTGTCATACTTGCTTCCTCTTGCAAAACATTGTTTCACAGTTAATTGTTGTAAAGTACTAGTGCTCTGCTTCTTGGGCTGCTTATGGGAGGAAGATTCACCCCCAACAGCAACAACAGCAGTGGGACTAATGCTCAAGTACTCTTCAGAGGAATCAATTATAGGGCAGGAGCCATCGAGCCTTACCAAGTTGGATACAGGGCTAATTCCGATTGCTACTGAGGATATTGATGAGGGCGGTGTTGTGGGTGTAGATTGCAGGTGTCGGGATGTAGGTGAGAGAAGGGTCCTAGCTGATGATGGACTGCTTGTTATTTTTGGCCATAACTTTCAGATTTTCCCAACACCTTGCCATGAGCTCTCGTCAAATGGCGTAACAGAGATGAGGTTCCAAGATGGTTAAGGTCCCTGCCTCGACTGACTGTGGCTTTACATACACTACAAATGGCTAGACAACTGTTGTCAGGATTTGGGTAGAAATAATTCCACACATAAGAAGTGGCTTTTTTGGTCTTATGCCCAGGCATGACAATGGCCTTCTTCTTGTCATGTGCCAGAACTCCTTCCACTGGTGCAGGACTTACACAAACAACCTCATCCTTACCAACATCCTCATTGGCGCCCTCGTCGGCTACACAAATATCACCCTCATCCTCTTCCAATTCCAAAGCAGCATCCTCAATTAGTGTATCACCGGCTATACTCAGGCTGTTCAGGCACACATCAGCAGAAATGCTGAAAGGGCCCTTCTTTATGGGAACACTATCAGAATGGTCACAATTACACATACCACTCGTGGATGGACTCTCCTCAGGGATTGGTGTAATTTCTGATTCTGAGCATACATTTTCCTCTAATTTCTTACTGTTTTCTTCCAGGTCGGCTTTCACACATAACAGTAGATGTACACCACTTTTGGACTCCGAATTACTTGGTCTTGCTTGGTCACAAGTGACCTTACAAGAAGCAGCCTCAGTCACATTTTTAGATCTCGCACTAATAGAGAAAGGCGAAGGCCTCATTCTTTCTCTGCCACTGCGTGTGTAGAATTGCATGTTGGCAAAAAAAAAAATTATCGCCAGTTAACTTTCCCTGTATTACAGCTCTTTTTCTCTTAAAAAGGTGTTTTTTTTTTGTTGGATTTTTTCCCTGACTTCAAAAGACTATGTATTTTTACATAGGCTTTACCAGATGACGTACAGGGAAGACTACCATCAGGACTGGTGGCAGCAGCAGCTTGCTGCTCCTGCTCATATGTGTACTGCTGTGAATCCATTTTAATGAGACCCCAAACACTTTGTAGTGCAAATTCGCAAATATACAGTGCTATCTTACAATTCAGCACTCAGCAACAGATTTTTTATATGGGGGGATATGACACCCCAAACACTTTGTAGTGCAAATTCAGAAATATACTGTGCTGCTATATTACAATTTCAGCAGTCAGCAAATACAGTTTTTTTAGAAGGGGGGAATATGTCACCCCAAACACTTTGTAGTGCAAATTCAGAAATATACTGTGCTGCTATATTACAATTTCAGCAGTCAGCAAATACAGTTTTTTTAGAAGGGTGGATATGACACCCCAAACACTTTGTAGTGCAAATTCAGAAATATACTGTGCTGCTATATTACAATTTTAGCAGTCAGCAAATACAGCCTTTTAGAAGGGGGGATATGACACCCTAAACACTTTGTAGTGCAAATTCGGAAAATGCCTCCTCTATACTGCTCTATTCCTGCGACCTAACACTTCTCTGTCCCTCTCTCAAATGGCGCTAGAACGCCATGGAGGCGGCTATTTATTCATTCTAAAACTCGCGAGATCCAAGATCCGACGACGTGCAAGATACTACAGTGGTGTAACTAAATACCTTTGAGCACTGGTACAAAACAAGTGTATTACTCAATTTGCACATTTTTTTTCTATCTACTTATATAATATTGTAATTGGGTGTTATCTATTTTTAAGGGCTGCTTTCACCTTAGTGCTCAAAAGGGTTGCATTTTTTTTAATCTTTATTACAATTTGATCTTACTGCCCAGAAAGATATTTGCATAGGTGTGTGCATATGAGCTGCTCATTGCAATCCTCCTAATCTAGTCTCTCAGAGCTAGAACAATTCTAATGTTCTTAACACATTAATCATATCAAGGGCATAAGAAAGAAAACTCAGGACAAAAAGTATCAGAATGTAGTCTACATATTGTTGACATTGTCTATAAAAGTAATAGGAATCCACACCAGATAAACAAAATTGGAAATAAACCAGCCAATAAGCTTTATATATAATATCATTTTCTCACAAATATACCTCCAAATTTCCTATAAGTGGTGCACCCCAGAATGAAACCGGACAATCCAATAAAAAAAAGGGGAACTCTTGGGCTGGAAATATAACAACTCAATATTATTGATATGCCTTAAAATAAATAAATATCACTGTCTTTGAATGTCAGGCAAAATATTAAAAAGGCAAAAAGGTGATTTACGAAGGTGAGCAAACAATTGGTATAATCACATTTATGAATATGCTTAATAAAAACTTTATAGTTTTGCTTTATTGAGCATATATATAAAATTGATAATACCACAATAGATATTGTGGTAAAAAGTAAAGCCAAAGTTAAGAAACACAAATGATATATACAATATATGTGAGATAGGGGCATATAATGACAGGTCATGTTTTCAACATTTTTAATTATTTCCTTCATGAATTTACCTTTTTGGAATACTTGTCATTTTGATGATCTTTAATTATTTGTCATTCATCCATTGGCCTAACCTCCCCTTTATTACCAGGTTATGTCATATTTAATAAATGTTCTTATGCAGTTTGGGAACCCTATCAAAAGCTCACACAGTAGAAAATTGATTAAAGAGAAATAATTTCTTGCATTCATTTTTTGATTGAAAAAGTAGCTTTTTTTTGCATAAAGTACAAAAAACAGACGATACATTACATTCAAGTGTACACATTACACCATAAAACATAATCATGCATACATTTTAGTACATTACAAGGCATGAAGTACAAGATATAACATCCTACACTATGCATCAAGTACTGCACTAACCATTCAAACTTAAACGTCATAACATTGCAATAAAAAACATTGGATGTGAGGGGGGGTAAGGTGAGAGGGGTAGGGTGGGGAAGTCACGAGCAAAAAGTTTTATTGAGGACAGACACAAAAAGGGAAGGGTGCATAAACAAGGCATGACAATCAATAATCCTTCAAACTGTGAAAGGGGAATGGGTTGGAGGCAGTGCCGGATTAAGGGAATGGAGGCCCCTGGGCTAAGGGGGTCTCCATTCCCCCGTGAGGGCCCCCTCCTGTGATCCGAGCTGCCCGCCCCCCCAGCATTTACCTCCTTCCCCGGCATGCTGTTCGCTCTTTACTGAGGAGATCTCGTGAGAGTGAGACTTACGAGATCTCCTCAGTAAGGAGACTACAGCTCGCCGGGGAAGGACCGCAGTGAAAGTGTTCAGCAGCACTGATCGCGCCGGGGGCGCCCCCGCCCCCGACCGATCAATACTGCTGCTGAGCACTTTCAAGGGCCCCCTGGATGCCATAGGCCCCTGGGCTGTAGCCCAGTTAGCCCTATGGTTAATCCGGTCCTGGTTGGAGGGGGTAAGGGAGGGGAGGAACAAACTAAAGATTTTATCGAAAAAAACACAATGGGGGAGAGGGAGACAACAATCAATCGTCGTCTTCTTCTTCCTCAGGACTGTCAAGGGTGTTATAGTCTCTTAGCAGGCTGTGTTATAGTCTCCAGATGCGATATCGATTAACAATTTTAGCAACGATAAAAAAATAAGTCCTGATCAGCATGCTGATTCATATGTACACA
Organism: Mixophyes fleayi; assembly: GCF_038048845.1. Classification (NCBI taxonomy): domain Eukaryota; kingdom Metazoa; phylum Chordata; class Amphibia; order Anura; family Limnodynastidae; genus Mixophyes; species Mixophyes fleayi. The sequence goes on along the minus strand of NC_134404.1, from coordinate 192,130,428 downwards.
CTAAAGACATTTTACATGATTTACCTTCAGATTTGTGCTATTCATCAATCATAACCATCGGCTGAAAAGTTTGGGACTCTGCACACTCCATAGAGATTTATGAACACTGCTGGTCGTGAGTGCATATACACTGCAGAATTGGAATGAAATTGTTCTATTGTTGAACAACATTTTTAGTCCGGTTTAAAAATGAAATAAAACAATACGATGTGCTTTGGAGCAATAATCATTCATCATTGCAGTGTACACATTAATGCAATACGGGGCCGAACGGTCGTTTATAGTTTGATTGACCCGATAATCGGCTAAAAACACTGTAGTGTGTACCCAGGGTTACAGAGATCATTTGGTTTTAACACATTAGCTCCACCCCTTCTCCATATCATAAACAGAATAAAATAACAAGAAACAGTTATGACTTCAGCCAGAAAATGGCAGTAGAGCCATATATGAATACACACAAGGATACATAGGAAAAAGCGTTGAGTAAGGGGTCAAGGCTAATAATAATGAGCAGATTAACAATTAATTAGCAAATGTTAGCTCCTGGTTGTACTAGCCACTACATTTTTACAGAAACATATGCAGCATTTCAGGTGTTGAAGGAAAAGAATAATTTAAAATATACAAACAAAATATGTATGATTTTCATAAAATAAATAATTATAATAACAGTAACAATAATAATATATAAAAATTAAATGTCCCTATATTTATACTTAACAAAATATTTGCATCAAGTTGTTAGGCGCAGCCTCCCCACCCCTCATAGGTGCCGGAGACGGACGCCTCTTTCTACACTCTCAAGCTCCGTTGCCTAGCAATGGAATGTACTTCCGGGTCTCTGCAGTGCATGCATGTGTCACATTGCCTACGGGACGCTGTCATTCCCTGCTTGTCGGCAGTCAGCTGCGTTCTGACCGTCAAAACCTCAGGCTCCAATCAGGGAGCACCTTCCTCTTTTTAATCCTCACTCTGGCGCCATTAGGGTGCCAGAGTATCGATTCACCCTGCTTCAGCGTTCCTGTTTGTTATATTGCTTCTTGGCTCCTGATTCGGCTTGTCTTTGACTCTCCCTGTGGATTCCATTTGTTACTGCTCTGCTTATTCTGGTTTTGACCCCTGGCCCGTTCCTGACTGCTCTCCTGGGGCCTGATTCATTAAGGATCTCAAATGAAGAGGATACTCATTTCAGTCTCCTGGACAAAACCATGTTACAATGGAAGGGGTGCAAATAAGTGTTCTGTTTTACACATAAGTTAAATACTGCCTGTTTTTTCATGTAGCACACAAATATCAACTTTAAATTTCAGTGTACAAATAAGCTATCAAGTATTTGTGTGTTACATGAAAAAACAGGCAGTATTTAACTTATGTGTAAAACAGAACACTTATTTGCACCCCTTCCATTGTAACATGGTTTTGTCCAGGAGACTGAAATGAGTATCCTCTTCATTTGAGATCCTTAATGAATCAGGCCCCTGATTATCTACATTGTACTGTGCTAACATTGGTTCTGATCCGGACTGTCCAACCACTCTTCTCTCATCACTGCACTGGTGACTCTGGGAGAACTGCAACCTACGCACCTCACACAGCCAAGTTCATACCTCCTTGCGGGTCCCTGGTGAACACCGGAGGTGCGTTAGACTTCGCGCCTCCCTGTTTAGTTTGCGCCAATACCAATCAGTGATAATTCCTGTGCTAATTTCGTGACACAAGTTCTCATTCACTCCTCAGAAGAAGGTTGCCACATCAGGAGGAAAGTTCTTCTCTAACTCAGCAGGAAGAGATTGAGTGACAGCTTAACAGATTGCTTTGTAGAAATGCATTGTGTATATTGGATGATTCCTACACAGGGGCAGGACCAGAGATGTCACAACAGTACAAGCAACTGTAGTAATTGAGTTTTACTAGAGCTGCAATAGAATGTATTACAAAAACTGAATGATGTAATTTATGTTCATGTTTCAGATGTGAAAATGTAACATTCTCTGAGTTTGTTATCCAAATTCTTGCATTTGCTTTCTAAAATCCCCAAAAATATTTTTAGGACCCCTCTTACTATCTAATCTGCCTAATAACTTTACATTGTTTCTTCTCTATAGTGATCTGTTAAAATCTTTCAGTATTTTTTGTAGGATAAGTTTCTGACGTTGACAATAAGAAGTACTTTTAAATTCCATAATTTTATCAATAGCGGCCATTTATAAACTGCAGAAATTGTTTATCCCAAAGCCAACTTGTCCTTCAAGCACATTTCAAAGTGAACATTCACTTCAAGGTTCTTGGAACTACCACTGTAAAAATATTTTACACCTAGCTTTGCTGGTTTGCAGATATTTAATACATGGTTCACTTTTGTATGTTTGAAGTTTTTTTTATCACATTGGTCGAACTGTACCTAGAAATATGCCTTCCTATATAAGTGCAACTGAAAGGTACAAAATGCTTTCCATTAAAAGTAATGGATGAGATTCAATATCTGGCACCTCAAAAAGTCTTTTTGCAAGAAACTGGGAATACTTATTTAAATCTCCCTTTCCATGTCTTTATTCCATTTAAATAATCTTGTCCTGCAAAATTAAATCTAGCAGTATATTGCTATAAAAGTGGGCACTCATGCACCTAAACCATACACAAGAAATGCCCTCAATCTGCCCAACTCCTCACATCGTAGGTTGCAAACTTTTGCACCCCTGCAGATATAGCCATCTTGGTCCTCAAATCTATGTACCTCCCCATAATACAAAGTGCAACTCTACAAAAGTAGGTATGTGATGTCACAAAAGAGCATTTGCTTTGTCGTTTTGCACTTTTGCCGTTCGTAAATTACCTTAATTTTATGTATGTTGCATAATACAGTTTCTAATGAGGTGTCATAATCTAAAGAGTCCAGTTATTTAAAAAGAAACCTGAGGACAGTCGACCTGGAAAATCATGAAAGGATATTATTTATTATATTTCTGCAGCACATCTAGTATGCTGCACAGAGGACAAGCTTTTCCAATGTTTTTCTAGAATAGCTCAACATTTTTTATTATTTCAAGAACATCCCTGCAACATTGCCACAATCCACCAATATCCTGTTAATATTTTAGAAAGGTCCAATAATATTAGACAGTCATTCAAGAATTAACCAATATTTCAACAATATCACTATCAGAACTCACAGCATTCCAATCCAAATCATCCTCAGTTCTAGTACAACTAGTTAATAAAATCAGATTAATGAAATACCCCATGGAACAGCATGATAAAACTCTTGGAAAATTACATTATAGCAATCCTTGTCAAGACACCAAGGTGTAAATGTATCAATCTCCGATTTTGTCAACTCGCGGGAGTTCGGCGAGATGACAGCTTAAATTTAAAGCGGCGCTGCCTTGTTCCCTTTACAAGGCAGCGCCGCTTTAAATTTTAGCTGTCATCTCGCCGAACTCCCGCGAGTTGACAAAACCGGAGATTGATACATTTACCACCAGATAGTTATTCATTGAATAAATTCCAGTCACAGCAACTAATATTGTTTGTAGAGAAACACATATAAAACTTGAAATTTGAAAGTTTTTAAAAGAACTTTGCAAAAGATAAGTCACTTCTACACCATTCTACATTTTACAGCCTTCTAAAGAAAGCACTGTTCCTGGAAGCTGGTAGGTCACCCTATCTTTCACACATACTAAAAGAAAACATTTTATGTGAGGTATACCATAAAATACAATAGTGCTAGATTGGATGTTTTAAAAGAATTTATGTTCGTAGGTGAAAGAAGTTTAAAAAACGTATGTATTAACCTTTATTTATATAGTGCTTAAATATTATGCAGCCCTTTACAGAGAATATTTAACCATGAACATAAGTTCTTGCTATAGGAGCGAATTGTCAGGTGCGAATTAATCAATCAATATGTTTTTGGGAAAAATATATAAATTAAACACATAAAGTGTCCAGGTCGGAATTGAGCTCATGGCCCCAGAGCTGGGAGCCAGAGATGCTAACCATTGTGCCCATAATATACTTTAATACAGGTATGTCAAAATAAATGACTACAAGCATGAAGCCCGCGAACTGTCCAAATTCTATAAAATTTTGAACCAGGAGCATTTTGGTTTCACAGTGCAAAACACAAAAGCCAATTAGAGCATGAGTTATTTTAAACAGTAGCATTAATTTTTAGTGTTATTACTACTAAATTTTACTTTAATCACTTAAAATGTTTTCAGTCCAAGGGAGGAAGGGTTTTTGGCATTTATTATGGTCTTGCCCTGTGATTCAGAGATTTTGTTTAGCGGTATTACCACTGCAAGCAATAGACTGGATTATCCGTTTTTTTGCACTCCCGAAGAATACCTATATTTAGGTTAATGTTGAAAAACGTCTTAGGATAAACATTTAGCCAATATGTTTTTAATCTCTTCACCTTGGCCAAAGTATGTTTAGCCGGAACTTGGGTGTCCCTGACTTCCAGAGATGGGTTGATTTAGTCAACAAAACATTGGGTCATGAGCATTTTGTATACGTTAGTAGAAATAATGACTCCAAATTCTTATTAGTCTAGTCCAAATGGATTATGTAACACTATATAGTAGATGGTGGTATTAATGAATGTAGGTGTTCTCCTGGGAGTTCAATTCTTTAAAAGCCTTTGCTTTATTGTGTTTCTATCAGGATCTGCCTTTGTTTCTACTGCTGTATTACATCAGCATGCTGCTTTGAATTGGCAGCTCCTGTCTTTGGAACTATATTGGATTTTATACTATTGTATGCGACTTGCAGTAACCTTGATTCACCAAAAGTGCTGCTACTAATCCTTACCTCTTTCACTAGCAGGAGTTAACCTGCTACAGTAGCTAATCATCTGCACCTGTTTTCTCATTATTTATACCTGCCTCTCCCAGCTACCTTTGCTGGTCATTTATGTTGCTGATCCTGATATTGTTGTGCTCATTTGTTTCTCCTGTTACTCCTCCTGTTCCCTGGGACTACTACAAGCTGCTTGCTGACATCTCTGTACCTGGTTTCTTTCCACTGAGCCAGTTCACCTGCATCAGCCGTATTCCTTGTCGTTACCAGTTTTTAGCCTCACCCAGGGATCCATTGTTCTGTATCTGCAATACTCGGTTTGTACAATTTTCTGCACTTTCTGGATCCCATCTGCTCAATAAATAATTATGCTTTCACCATATTGCAGGCTCCATAGCTGTCATTTCCAGTTCTCAGCATAAAAGTGTGACAGTTCTGTTTATTTCCAATCAGCTATCACTATTTATTGTATATTGTTCTATTTAGTACCTTCCTCTTAGAATAATTTATAACATTTGTATGTGATTCCTGTATATTGCTTCTGAATGCATTTTTAAAAAATCAATGTACAGTAAGTAATCTGTAACATTTGACATTGTTGTGCATTATTGAAACCATTTAAATACAATAAACATGATGAAACAGAAAAAATGTTTTTTTAAAAAATATATCACTCTGTAACAAAAAATGCAACATTTGGGAAATAAAAATGGCACAAACAAGACATAGACAAACGAAATTGCAGGACAAGACTTGAATATGCACTCTACAAAATAGGAAGGAAAATGCTGAAGAATTCAAAGTAGTGGGTGTGGCTATGTATATAGTGACAAGCCGATGAGGACTTACAAACTTGCACTGTTTAGATAGTAGATTGTCTAAACATCCCCACAGCAGGCACACATTTCAAACAATGACCAGCTTTTACTAATAGGGTCCTGTTAGGAATACACTGGCAAGAAGAATGTGATTGTGTTGAGATGAAAGATGATTTATTGAAACTCAACAGCAGACAAGGAATAATGACAGAGTGACAGTACTGTTCTTGCAATAATGATATGCAAGATAATATGAAGATACTTGGTGTACAGAAAATCTCTGTCAGTAGACACTACCAGTTATAACTAGAGATGAGCGCACTCGGATTTATGAAATCCGAGCCCACCCGAACGTTGCCGATCCGAGTCGGATCCGAGACAGATCCGGGTATTGGCGCCAAATTCAAATCTGAAACCGAGGCTCTGACTCATAATCCCATTGTCGGATCTCGCGATACTCGGATCCTATAAATTCCCCGCTAGTCGCCGCCATCTTCACTCGGGCATTGATCAGGGTAGAGGGAGGGTGTGTTAGGTGGTCCTCTGTCCTGCTATATCTCGTGCTGTTCAGTTCAGTGCTGTGCTGTGCTGTGCTGTGCTCAGTCCAGTGGTGCTGTGTCCTGTGCTCTGTCCTTCTGAGGTCAGTGGTGCTGCTGGGTCCTGTGCTGTGTCCTGTTCAGTCCAGTGGTGCTGTGTCCTGTGCTCTGTGCTTCTAAGGGTGTGGGGGTGTCTCCAGTGAAGACCCCTGCCAGCGCTGTGTCCCTGGAGGGACAGAACATGCTGGAGCCGGTGCCCGTGAAGAGGGCGAAGATGGCCGCCAGCGCTGTGCCCCTGGAGGGGCTGAAGAGGTCCCCGATGGTGTCCAGCAGGAAGGAAGAAGAGGAGAAGTACTCACCCGTCCAGCGATCCAGCGGTGAGTATCGTGGCTTCTTTTCTGCAGGTCCCGTGCGCGGGGGAAGGATAAGCCAATCAGGGCTCATCTTTCCCCGCTGGCCAATCAGCGGCCGGATGCGCGAGCCAATCGAGGCTCGCGCCTGGCCATTCAAAAGATTGGCGCCGACGCGAGCCAATCAGCGCTAGCGCCGGCTGATGGCGTCACGCCGGCGACTATATAAGTCGCCGGGTGGCGCCATTTTGTCAGAAGTCCATCGGCGGAGAAGAGGGAGGACGTCTCTTCAAGACGTCCAGCAACAGGACCAGCGGCAGCGGCGGCAGGGGGCCCTTGTAAGGGCCGTGAGCTACCCTGCCGCCCGAAGACTACAATCAAGCAGTGATCGCCGGCGGGGAGCCCTTGTCAGGGCTGAGAGCGCCCCCGCCCCAGCAGCAACAGGAGATCCAGCGCCGAAGAGGAGAAGAGGCGCCGCCGGCTGGAGGGTCTGGAAGACCCGGAGAAAGAAGCGGAAGACGGCGTGGCAAGTTGAGTATCCTGCGCAGAGCAGGTAAGTATATTCAGCGTTAATTCGGGCACTAGGCCCGTGGGCACAGTCGGGCACAAGGCCCGTTGGCACGGTAAATTAGGGGCTGGTAGCCCGTAGGCTATTAAGGGCACAAGGCCCTCAGTCAGGGAGGCCACAGGCCTCAGGCAGGGGCTAGGACCCCTAGGTAGCAGGGCACAAGGCCCTAGTTAGTGGGCTCAGAGCCCTGAGGTAGAGAGGGGGCTGAGGCCCATTAATCAGAGCACAAGGCTCTGTGTGTAGCTGGGCAGAGGCCCATGGTGTGAAGGGCAGAAGGCCCTGGTGGTGATGAGGTAGAGGCGTGGGAGCCTCGTGAGTGTCGGCGCGGTCCTGTGTGAGGTGAGCACACGTGGTTAGGAGTTACAGTAGAGCGGCGGCTCCTGTGGTGCTGTAGCAACCTGCTGGTTGGCTAACAGCGGTGTGCTCTGGTAAGTAGCTTACAAAGTACTGTATATTTATTCTGTCTGTGCGGCGAGTATTGTTTATATTACCGTATTTTGGGGTGTGCTACATAACTGTGTCCAGGGGCAAGACGTCAGGCCCCCATTAAAGGTAGGCTCTTGTTCCCTGTGGTTTCCTGTGCTAACCCGTGTTGTGGGGACAAGTGTAGTTACCAGCATACACATAGTCAGGGGAGAACACACGTAGTTTTCCTGTCCCTTAGGTCCCCGGGGTCACACTGGTACCCAGAGGGGGTGGCTGAGTGAGTTGGTGGCAGTGCAGCACACCTTGAGGCAATTCCAGGGGCGGCCGTGGTTCTGATCAAGGGTCCCCAAGGCCGGTTCCGTGCAGGTGGACCTGTGGTTCCGGACGTAGGGACACGTGTGAGATACCCGAATACAGGCAGTCGGGCGGTTCAATTCGATCGGCTGTTCCGTGCGGCAGTCGGCCCGCGGGTTAGTGTGCTGTTCTACTGAGCCTCAGCCGGGCTTAAAGAACCGGTCCTTAGGGTCTGTGGGTGACCCCATAGCAAGAAGGCAGCTTCTTGGTACGACCTGGGTGAGGGGGTTAGGAACCGCCCTCCGGTTTAGTCCGTGAACACCGGCTGGTGTTCCCCGTAGTGTGTAAGTGAGCAGTTCCGTTAGTGCACCACACCTAGTTAGTCATAGTGGTTTGACTTAGTTGCGTTGCCGACCATTAGAACGTTGTTAGGGTCGGGTCGCTGTTGTAGTCAGTCCAGTTTGTGGGTGCCATTTTAGTCTCACTGAGAGCGTAGAGGGAGGCTGTGTGTTCTTGTCGTCCGCAGGAGTCGGGAAGGCGCAGAGGGACCGGATCGGAAGTGGGAGTGTCCCGTGAGTATCACGCTCGGTTCCTCCTTTCGGTTAGGCCCTCACCGGCAGGTGTGTGAGGTACTTGAGGCGGGATTAGTCCTCGGACTAGTCTTGGCCTTCAGTGCCTGTAGTCCCCCGCGTCTTGGCAAGAACAAAGTGAGGAGGCGGCAAGTGAGCTTGGACTGACCGTGTCCTTGTTCTTTGCCGTAGTCTCGGACAGCCCTTACCTGGTAGGCACGGCCGTAATCTCTGTCTCTTCCGTAGAGGGACGTGATTGGAGGTGACGGGGTGCGGCTGCGGATCTGCTGGGATTGGATCGCAGCTGGGATATTGGAGGCGGACTGGAGGTGACCATCGTTTACAAGGTAAGTTCTTTTGTGTTGCGTCTGTCCCTGTCTTTCCCCGCAGGGGGCGTTTACAAGGGCATAGTTATTTCCCCAATATTCCCCTGTGTTTAAAAAAATAAAAAAAAGTTATTTAAAAAAATACCAAAAACTAATTTAATTTTTTTTTAATTACCACAAAATTTGCACAACCAATCCTGCAGTATAAGCCCATTGGTACTACAATATTACCAAGTTCACACATTCAGCAGTAAAAGTCCAGTGGTGCTGTGTCCTGTGCTCTGTCCTGCTGAGTTCCGTAGTACTGCTGGGTCCTGTGCTGTGTCCTGTTCAGTCCAGTGGTGCTGTGTCCTGTGCTCTGTGCTTCTAAGGGCATAGTTATTTCCCCATTATTCCCAAGTTTTTAAAAAATAAAAAAAGTTATAAAAAAAATAAAAATATTTTTTTTTTTTTAAATATATAATTATAACCAAATTTGCAAAACCAATCCAGCAGTATAAGCCCATTGGTACTGCAATATTACCAAGTTCACACATTCAGCAGTAAAAGTCCAGTGGTACTGCAATATTACAAAGTTCACACATTCTGCAGTATCAGTCCAGTGGTGCTGTGTCCTGTGCTCTGTCCTGCTGAGTTCCGTAGTGCTGCTGGGTCCTGTGCTGCGTCCTGTTCAGTCCAGTGGTGCTGTGTCCTGTGCTCTGTCCTTCTGAGGTCAGTGGTGCTGCTGGGTCCTGTGCTGTGTCCTGTTCAGTCCAGTGGTGCTGTGTCCTGTGCTCTGTGCTTCTAAGGGCATAGTTATTTCCAAAATATTCCCCTGTGTTTAAAAAAATAAAAAAAAGTTATTTAAAAAAATACCAAAAACTAATTTGATTTTTTTTTAATTAACACAAAATTTGCACAACCAATCCTGCAGTATAAGCCCATTGGTACTACAATATTACCAAGTTCACACATTCAGCAGTAAAAGTCCAGTGGTACTGCAATATTACAAAGTTCACACATTCTGCAGTATCAGTCCAGTGGTGCTGTGTCCTGTGCTCTGTCCTGCTGAGTTCCGTAGTGCTGCTGGGTCCTGTGCTGTGTCCTGTTCAGTCCAGTGGTGCTGTGTCCTGTGCTCTGTGCTTCTAAGGGCATAGTTATTTCCCCATTATTCCCAAGTTTTTTAAAAAAAAAAAAGTTATAAAAAAAATAAAAAATTTTTTTTTTAAAAAAAAATATAATTATAACCAAATTTGCAAAACCAATCCAGCAGTATAAGCCCATTGGTACTGCAATATTACCAAGTTCACACATTCAGCAGTAAAAGTCCAGTGGTACTGCAATATTACAAAGTTCACACATACTGCAGTATCAGTCCAGTGGTGCTGTGTCCTGTGCTCTGTCCTGCTGAGTTCCGTAGTGCTGCTGGGTCCTGTGCTGTGTCCTGTTCAGTCCAGTGGTGCTGTGTCCTGTGCTCTGTGCTTCTAAGGGCATAGTTATTTCCCCATTATTCCCAAGTTTTTAAAAAATAAAAAAAAAGTTATAAAAAATATTAAAATAAAAAATTTAAAAAAAAAAGTAATTATAATCAAATTTGCAAAACCAATCCAGCAGTATAAGTCCATTGGTACTGCAATATTACCAAGTTCACACATTCTGCAGTATCTTGTGCTACATATAATGGAGACCAAAAATTTGGAGGATAAAGTAGGGAAAGATCAAGACCCACTTCCTCCTAATGCTGAAGCTGCTGCCACTAGTCATGACATAGACGATGAAATGCCATCAACGTCGTCTTCCAAGCCCGATGCCCAATCTCGTAGTACCGGGCATGTAAAATCCAAAAAGCCCAAGTTAAGAAAAAGTAGCAAAAAGAGAAACTTAAAATCATCTGAGGAGAAACGTAAAGTTGCCAATATGCCATTTATGACACGGAGTGGCAAGGAACGGCTTAGGCCCTGGCCCGTGTTCATGACTAGTGGTTCAGCTTCACCCACGGATCTTATCCCTCCTCCTCCTCCCCCCCCTACAAAAAATTGAAGAGAGTTATGCTGTCAGCAACAAAACAGCAAACAACTCTGCCTTCTAAAGAGAAATTATCACAAATTCTCAAGGCGAGTCCAAGGGTGTTAGTGGTTGTCAAGCCTGACCTTCCCATCACTGTACGGGAAGAGGTGGCTCGGGAGGAGCCTATTGATGATGTAGCTGGCACTGTGGAGGAACTTGATGATGAGGATGGTGATGTGGTTATTGTAAATGAGGCACCAGGGGGGGAAACAGCTGATGTCCATGGGATGAAAAAGCCCATCGTCATGCCTGGTCAGAAGACCAAAAAATTCACCTCTTCGGTCTGGAGTTATTTTTATCCAAATCCAGACAACCAATGTATGGCCATATGTAGCTTATGTAAAGCTCAAATAAGCAGGGGTAAGGATCTTGCCCACCTAGGAACATCCTCCCTTATACGTCACCTGAATAACCTTCATAGTTCAGTGGTTAGTTCAGGAACTGGGGCTAGGACCCTCATCGGTACAGGGACACCTAAATCCCGTGGTCCAGTTGGATACACACCAGCAACACCCTCCTCGTCAACTTCCTCCACAATCTCCATCAGATTCAGTCCTGCAGCCCAAGTCAGCAGCCAGACTAAGTCCTCCTCAATACGGGATTCATCCGAGGAATCCTGCAGCGGTACGCCTACTACTGCCACTGCTGCTGTTGCTGCTGTTAGTCGGTCATCTTCCCAGAGGGGAAGTCGTAAGACCGCTAAGTCTTTCACAAAACAATTGACCGTCCAACAGTCGTTTGCCATGACCACAAAATACGATAGTAGTCACCCTATTGCAAAGCGTATAACTGCGGCTGTAACTGCAATGTTGGTGTTAGACGTGCGCCCAGTGTCCGCCATCAGTGGAGTGGGATTTAGAGGGTTGATGGAGGTATTGTGTCCCCGGTACCAAATCCCGTCGAGATTCCACTTCACTAGGCAGGCGATACCAAAAATGTACAGAGAAGTACGATCAAGTGTCCTCAGTGCTCTAAAAAATGCGGTTGTACCCACTGTCCACTTAACCACGGACATGTGGACAAGTGGTTCTGGGCAAACAAAGGACTATATGACTGTGACAGCCCACTGGGTAGATGCATCCCCTTCCGCAGCAACAGCAACAACTGCATCAGTAGCAGCATCTACAAAATGGCTGCTCGTGCAAAGGCAGGCAACATTGTGTATTACAGGCTTTAATAAGAGGCACAACGCTGACAACATATTAGAGAAACTGAGGGAAATTATCTCCCAGTGGCTTACCCCACTTAGACTCTCATGGGGATTTGTGGTGTCAGACAATGCCAGTAACATTGTGCGGGCATTAAATATGGGCAATTTCCAGCACGTCCCATGTTTTGCCCACACCATTAATTTGGTGGTGCAGCATTACCTCAAGAGTGACAGGGGTGTGCAGGAGATGCTTGCGGTGGCGCGCAAAATTGCTGGACACTTTCGGCATTCAGCCAGTGCCTACCGCAGACTAGAGGCACATCAAAAAAGCATGAACCTGCCCTGCCATCACCTCAAACAAGAGGTTGTGACGCGCTGGAACTCCACCCTCTATATGCTGCAGAGGATGGAGGAGCAGCAAAAGGCCATTCAGGCCTACACAGCCACCTACGACATAGGCAAAGGAGTGGGGATGCGCCTCAGTCAAGCGCAGTGTTGACTGATTTCCGTGTTGTGCAAGGTTCTGCAGCCATTTGAACTTGCCACACGAAAAGTCAGTTCCGACACTGCCAGCTTGAGTCAGTGTCACGGGCACTAGGAGTCTTTACCCAGGGATCACCAGGTGGTAGGCTTACCAGAGCAATGTAGATGGTAATAGGGTACTCTGGTAGCTGGGTGATCACGGAACAGGAAGCAGCAGATGATGGGATGCTCAGGAAAGTCTATGACTAGCAGCACTGGTAATATGGAGGTAATAGTACACGAGGAACTGTAGGACAAGGACACGTGAAGGTAGTCAGTGGTCTGCGATAGCAAGTTGTACCACTGCTATAGTGAGGGGGAATGTCCAACAGAAACGAGGAGGTGATGAGAGTCAGCGGTCTGCGGATAGCAAGTGGTACCGCTGTCTGAGTGAAGGAATGGAATCCAAGTGGAGGTATCCGGGGAGTCAGTGGTCTGCGATAGCAAGTTGTACCACTGCTATGTGAGAGGATACTGGAACAGGTGATACCGGAAACAGGGATCAGTGGTCTGCTACTAGCAAGTTGTACCACTGAATATATATGTGAGGAGGTGCACGGGGAGAGACTGCAACACAGGATATACACAGGCACCTTATACACGATCCACGGTAACATGCACAATATATATAAATGACTGAACAGGTCTGCAAATATAGAAAGTCTCTTGAAGTAGTCCAGCACAAGTTAACACAGTCAATGATGGCAATAGACTCAGCGGATAGCAGACTCCAGAGGAGAACCAACACAGTCCAGCAAGATATGCAATACACCAGCACAGTCAATGAGAAGTATGCATACCGTGGTTCAGAAGGAGGCAGTCAGATAGGAGTGCAGCGATACCTGAGCGGCAGGAGGCCGGCTGGATGAGAAGTCCCAGGATAGATGAGGCAGCGGTCTAGTAGGTGCAGCGCACAGATAAGTAGACCAACAGGGACACGAATCCACAGGAATCAGTAACACGTGGAACTGGACTCAAGGAGAACCCAGGAGAGTGGAGATGATCCAGCAGAGGAGTAGTAGATGAGATATAAATCCAATGCTGACAGGAGGGTAGACCAGCGGGACACGTGAAGGCGTGGAGAGCGGGTCAGCAGTAGATGGGTGATAGCGCGGTCAGCAGCAGCAGGACTCTGCGGTACACGGAGGTAACCAGTAGCAACCAATAGGTGTCAGTAGCGATGGAACACGGGAGAGCAGAGTAGGCCAGGAGCTGTTGATCACGGAGAGTAGCGAATGGCAATGAGAGCAGCAGTCTCGAGGAAACACAGGAGAGCTGAGGAGAGACTGCAGTGCACAGGAGCAGCGGATAGGAATCAGCTAACTTGTCACGATGATGAACACAGGCGAGTTGTAGGCTGGAGGCTGTAGTGCACGGAAGCAGCGGATAGACATCAGCTAACAGTCACGATGATGAACACAGGCGAGTTGTAGGCTGGAGGCTGTAGTGCACCGAAGCAGCGGATAGACATCAGCTAACAGTCACGATAATGAACACAGGCGAGTTGTAGGCTGGAAACTGTAGTGCACGGAGGCAGCGGATAGGAATCAGCTCACGGACTTGATGAGGAACAGGTGAGTGGATGTAAAGTAAAGGCTGGAGTGCACGGAGGCAGCGGGTAGGAACCAGCAAACAGTCACAGTGAAATATAATAGCGTGATGTGGATTAGAGGACTGTAGTGCATGGAGGCAGCGGATAGGAATCAGCAAACAGTCACAATGATATGAAATAGCGTTGAAGTGGTTTGGAAGACTGTAGTGCACGGAGGCAGCGGATAGGAATCAGCAAACAGTCACGATGATACAGTTGATGGTAGAAGTGGTATGGGAACCACAGTGTAGAAGTGGTTTGGAAACCACAGAGGTAGAAGTGGTTTGGAAACCACAGGAATCAGCAGCGCTGAAAACACGAGGAATCCAGGAACACCTTCAGAGACTCATAGGGAATGAGACTCCAAGATCAGGCAACGTGGTGTTGACCACAGGTGCTTTATATAGGGAGGTTGCCTGATCTGCCAATTGAGTTAAAGGGACATACACTGAAGTATAGGAAAGGGCTGCGCATGCGCAGACCCTCAGGATGGAGGATGGCCACGGTTCCTAAATGTCCGGGAAGAGGCACTCACGGTCCGGTGAGTGACAGTCAGGTCATTCCCCTGATCAGGCTGTTGCAGAAGCAGCTGGAGAAAGTGAGGGAGGAGCTGGTAAGCCATTGCGATTACACCAAGCATGTAGCTCTTGTGGATGTAGCCCTTCGTACGCTTTGCCAGGATCCGAGGGTGGTCACTATTTTAAAGTCAGAGGAATACATTCTGGCCACAGTGCTCGATCCTCGGTTTAAAGCGTATGTTGTGTCTGTTTCCGGCGGACACAAGTCTACAGCGGTGCAAAGACCTGCTGGTCAGGAGATTGTCCTCTGAAGAGGACCGTGAAATGCCAACAGCTCCACCCTCATTTTCTTCCACATCTATGGCTGCGAGGAAAAAGCTCAGTTTTCCCAAAAGAGGCGCTGGCGGGGATGCTGATAACATCTGGGCCGGACTGAAGGACCTGCCAACCATTGCAGACATGTCTACTCTCGCTGCATTGGATGCTGTCACAATAGAAAAAATTGTGGATGATTACTTTGCTGACACCATCCAAGTAGACATGTCAGACAGTCCATATTGTTACTGGCAGGAAAAAAAGGCAGTTTGGAAGCCCATGTACAAACTGGCTCTATTTTACCTGAGTTGTCCCCCCTCCAGTGTGTACTCGGAAAGAGTTTTTAGTGCAGCGGGGAACCTGGTCAGTGAGCGGCGAAGGAGGTTGCTTCCTCATAACGTTGAAAAAATGATGTTTATAAAAATGAATAATCAATTCCTCAATGAAGTACAGCACTGCCCTGTTTAGTCTGTACAGGGAGAGATGAATAGCTTTTTTGGTGTGGGGGCCCAAACAAACCAATCATTTCAGCCAAAGTTGTTTGGTAGGCCCTGTCGCTGAAATGATTGGTTTGTTAAAGTGTGCATGTCCTATTTCAACAACATAAGGGTGGGTGTGAGGGCCCAAGGACAATTCCATCTTGGAACTTTTTTTTTTGCATTATATGACCAATCAACAGTCGTTTGCCATGTTCAAAAAGTAAAACCAAATTTAAACAAATTCAAGAAATTAAACCAAAAGTAAAATGCCCTGTCATAATTTAAAACAAGAGGTATTGACGTGCTCTAAAACTACTGTATTGTTGTTTATATTTTATAAACACTACACTTGAAAGCTTGAGTCTTTCAATGAAAAAGTAACTGTCCATTGCACGAATATTTGCAACAGGGACAATTTTAGGGTTAAGATAGTCAACTAATAACACTTCGACGCTGTCTGTCTTTATAAACACTACACTTGGAAGTTGGAGGAGATAATGTGGCCCCGGCACCAAATTTACTACCGGGGCCACTCCACTGTGCAGTCCATATTTAGGTGTATCAGATATTAAACAACGGTGACAGTTGATGCCCAATTTTTTAATTATATTGTTGGCGCTGTAAAAAATTGTGTTCCGGGCACACCACACTACGCAGTCCATACCCTTTTTTGGTGGAATTCTGACCCGTAGAGGGTTTTTTAATTATATTGTGGCCTCGGTACCAAATTGTGTACCGGGGCCACCACACTACGCAGTCAAGATAGATAGATGCGTATCATAGATAAAGTACATTCAGTGGTGTGGGGCAAATTGAAAAATATTCAAAATGCACTGACATTATCAAAAACAAGAGGTTTTCACACGCTGAAACTCCAACATGTATATGATGGAGAGGATGGAGGAGCAGCCGTATGTGCAGTGTAATGCAGACCTGTTGAAGGTTTTTTATATGTTATATTGTGGTGGCCAGTGGCCAGTCCTCTATGCAGTCCAGATACTATTTTTGGGTGTAATGCAGACCTGTTGAAGGTTTTCTATATATTATATTGTGGTGGCCAGTGGCCAGTCCTCTACGCAGTCCAGATACTATTTTTGGGTGTAATTCAGACCTGTTGAAGGTTTTCTATATATTATATTGTGGTGGCCAGTGGCCAGTCCTCTATGCAGTCCAGATACTATTTTTGGGTGTAATTCTGACCTGTTGAAGATTTTCTATATATTATATTGTGGTGGTCAGTGGCCAGTCCTCTATGCAGTCCAGATACTAATTTTGGGTGTAATGCAGACCTGTTGAAGGTTTTCTATATATTATATTGTGGTGGCCAGTGGCCAGTCCTCTATGCAGTCCAGATACTATTTTTTTGTGTAATTCAGACCTGTTGAAGGTTTTCTATATATTATATTGTGGTGGCCAGTGGCCAGTCCTCTATGCAGTCCAGATACTATTTTTGGGTGTAATGCAGACCTGTTGAAGGTTTTCTATATATTTTTTATTGTGGTGCCCAGTGCCCACTACTCTACGCAGTCCAGATACTATTTTTGGGTGTAATTCTGACCTGTTGAAGGTTTTCTATATATTATATTGTGGTGGCCAGTGGCCAGTCCTCTACGCAGTCCAGATACTATTTTTGGGTGTAATTCAGACCTGTTGAAGGTTTTCTATATATTTTTTATTGTGGTGCCCAGTGCCCACTACTCTACGCAGTCCAGATACTATTTTTGGGTGTAATTCAGACCTGTTGAAGGTTTTCTATATATTATATTGTGGTGGCCAGTGGCCAGTCCTCTACGCAGTCCAGATACTATTTTTGGGTGTAATTCAGACCTGTTGAAGGTTTTCTATATATTATATTGTGGTGGCCAGTCCTCTACGCAGTCCAGATACTATTTTTGGGTGTAATTCAGACCAGTTGATGGGTTTTTAATTGTATTGTGGGGAACACTCCTCTACGCAGTCCAGAAAGATACCTCGTTGCAATGTTTTGTACTAAAAAAAAAAAAATATTGTGAGGTGTTAGGTGTTCAGAATAGCCTTTAAATTAGTGGAAATTATTGTTATTGAATGTTATTGAGGTTAATAATAGCGTAGGAGTGAAAATAAGCCCAAAAACTTGATTTTTACACTTTTTAGTTTTTTTTCAAAAAAAATCCGAATCCAAAACCTTAAATCCGAACCAAAACGTTTCGGCAGGTGTTTTGCAAAACAAATCCGAACCCAAAACATCGAGAAAATCCGGATCCAAAACACAAAACACGAGACCTCAAAAGTCGCCGGTGCACATCCCTAGTTATAACTAGTACTACAGAAGTATCTCCAACACTGATTCAGAATAGCAAACAGTCTCTGGTATACATGATCACTTGAAACAGGTATACAGACAGGCTGATGGTAAAACAATCCAAAAAGCACAAGCAGTTGAGCACTCAGAAAGAACAGCACCATAACTGAGACACACCCAGAGCTCAGTGTGGATGGAAGAAATCCTAAACTGAGAGTAAGTACTCTACTATGTAACTGTAGTAGAGCTACCTGTGAATAGCATGCTGCAGATGGAGGAGGTATTTGTAAACCAAGTCAAGTAAACAGTGCCAGAAATCACTGTATTTAGAAGCCAGTCAGGAACCAGTACCAACTGAGATTCAGAGCCAAAGATCAGGAGCAAGAGGTCACTGTAGTGCAGGGCCTGGGATCAGGAGCCATAAATCACTATAATGCACAGCCAGCCGTCAAGAACCAGAAGTCATTGTAATGCACAGTCAGGTATCAGGAGCCAGGAACCAACTGTAGAGTAAGGTACATGACGCATGTAATTGTTATCACCAGCAATATGATGACCTACATTCAGTAGGATTAGGTTGAGGGCACACCTCCAACAGAAACTAATCTGCTAATGTGATGTCCTAAAACCCTGTTAAACAGCACAGAGGAAGTACATAAACGCTTTTAAAATGCAGGGCTACAAGGGGTTACTAGAGGCTGAGAAAGACACAGTGGGAATGACAGTTGACAGTTGAACTAAAAGGACGTACCCAGGAGGATGTGCAGGAAGGAGGAGTGTGTGTCATAGCAACAAGTCCACTAACTTTTGTAATAACGGTGAACTCCCAGAAGGCAGTGGGGAGAGGAAAGTTCTAGACTTCTGAGGGAGAAAGAGGAGGTTTATGAGTGACAAGAAGACAGACCGAGAGATAAGAAATCTGAGTTGAATCTTTCCATGTAGCTGCTCACTACCTCAGGAACAGGCTGAGAGAGATAAGAGGTATTACTGCTGGAAGTTGATCATATGAAGGAACTCTAGTTGAAAGTACAGTAGGTCTGCAAATCACCTTTGTCACAGATTCCTCCACTTGCTTTCCTCCATGCTGACAGATTTAATGTACTACGAAATTCCTGTGCACAGGTCAGCCCAGGACTGAGTGTAAAATATGGTAACGTTACCAGGGATAATATTGGTGCACCAAATGTTTTAGATGAATGTTAATGTTAAGTGATTTACCTAAAAATTGATTTATTGATACTGAAGATGTTATCGCTATTGTGCCTTATACTCACCAAGTGTATATTATATGTTAAATGCTATTGTGCTCTATGTTGATCAAACCATTATTTGCCATTACCATTGAGTTGAAGGGGTCAGTGGCGCGGTGGCTTACCAAAATTATCCTTACCGCATTCTTAATAAACCCAAGTTATTTGACCAATCCTTGTCTCTTTCATTGAAGTATTTATCTCCTGACCACCGGATATCCGAACAGAAAAGAACCTGACTCGTGTCTGGAGGACAAGGTAAGGGAAGGAAATCCCATCAGTCTCGACCATCACACTAACATCCCCCAGATGTAAAAACAGCGACAGAGATGAACCAGCATACAGCGGCAACATGCATATGAATGTACCAAGCTCGGAAAAGGATGAAAATAATCACTTGCCAATCAAATGCAAATCCTAACAGCCCAATTTCTCTTTGATAACACAACTTACCCAGTTCTCCATGGTGTAATACTGTCTGGGCAGGGAGGCATTTGAGCTATCTGCATTTTTTATTTATTTTTTTCATTTAAAATGCTCCTAATAGCCTGTTGAGCTGAGTCTCACCCCCCCCCAGGCTAAAATTTGCTAGCCAGGTCCTGCTCCCCTTTGTCTAACATAAAATAAAGTACCATTTTTGATCATGGTCGTAGTTTGCCAACTGCTATTTAATCGTTTGTGTGAAAAGGACAGAAGAAATAACAACATTTTATGAGGCATTTTTTATTTTAGCTGTTTGTCTGCTGATCCCATACGCTGATAGTGGCTTTAAAAGAGCAGCATCTTAAGAAACACAACAAAGCAAAACAAAACAACACATAAAATATGACTTAACACCACCCTAGGGCTGTTTATGACTGGACCCACAGGCTCTCTGGAGAACAAATCATGATTATTATCCAAAGAGAGTGCCAGTTGTTTTTAAATGTTACAGCAACTGTCAGATTCCTTGTAGTAATAAACTACAAAGGATATGCTATGTTGGTATTGTCCCCTTTACTAGGAAAGTTGAGGGGAGACCAGATGTTGTGTTATAACTACAGTGAATACAATTAAAAATGTTTCCATATAGTCACTGTGGCCTAGGATATAGAAGCCAATGTATTCGTGGTGATTGGTGCTAGTCTGTGGCACCACTAAAAACATCAGGTCCTTCACGTCATCCTCTCATCTTGCTTAGCCCCGAAATCCTAAGTAAGGAAGATGATTGAGTTCTTATTAAATTAATGACCAGTGCTGATAAGTTCAGCATACAACAATTAAGGGCAAGCATATAAACAAATTAAGAAACCACAATTACACACAAATTGCTCAACGGTGTCATAAGTCATGCCTTTTTGTGCAAAATATATTGTATCCCTCTTGAGGAAAAGCCCCGTTCATAAGAGATTTTTAATACAAACATTTCCCTATATATCCACATCTACAGTTGTATACCCTGTAAAAGATAGGGGATAGTGGCTTAATTGCGCCTGGTATCGTTAGATTTTGTTCCTAGATAATGTCATTACCTACTTTTCACACACTTTTCTTTATAAAACCTCGTCTTCAGTCCTTTTACCACAATCAATAACAGAAAATACTCACAAAACTACTCATCGAAAAGTTACTGTTTCAGAGCCATATTTCACAGTATTTACATACTCCTGTTATAAATAACTAATATTCACCACATGTATAAATATTTATATCAAAGTATATTGCTCATACTTTCTAAGTGGGCAGGATGGGAGCCTCAATAACGCGATTTATGGTGAATCACGTCATTTTGGACCTGTCCTTGCAGTAAAATTACTCTTTTCCATCATGGGGACAAAGACAAAATTACGTCATTTGCAACGCCACGCCCCCACACACCTCAGCTTCCCTCCAGGATCTCCAAGAGGGAAAGAGTAAAAAGTTGGTAAGTATAATTTTACTGTTAATACATATGTATCTTCAAACACAGAAAATCTTACACCTAGTTAAAACATATATCTACTATAATATTGTTTAATATAAGTAAATGCAATACACAAACACTAAAATTAACCATTTGCTCACCACCGTTCTTATCTTACACTAACTCTGTTTGCTGTCTTTTATATATAGTTAATTCCAACACTTTAACGCTATCCTTTCAATATAAAAATATATTCACTTTCCCTTTCTATGTAATCATTATTACTGTAATTAAATGTTATATTTAAGCATTATATTTATATTAGTTATTATATCACACAATAGTTGAGGCATTAGTTAGTATTAGAATTGAGGAGCTATATAAATTAAACACTAGTTAATATGTATAATAACAATAGTTCATGCAGTAGTTACAGCATTCAAGGTATCAACAGTAGTTCAAGTTAAGTAGTATTTACATTAAAGCAGTACTAAAGCGCAGATGTTATTAAACTGTGTTAGATGTAATATTATTATAAATATAGTAGAAATACTTGTAGATATATTATACTCATGTGTCCCTTTGGTTCCATGGTCTGTTTTAGGTATTTGATAACTGAGAAGTGCTTCGGGTTTACTAAACTGTAGGTTTGAAAAAGTGGAGATGTTGCCTATAGCAACCAATCAGATTCTAGTTATCATTTATTTAGTACATTCTACAAAATGACACCTAGAATCTGATTGGCTGCTATAGGCAACATCTTCCTTTTTTCAAACCCGCAGTTTAGTAAATATACCCTCTTGTGTCCAGCAGTGAAAAGCAAGTGTGTTTCTGAGACCCAACAGATTTTTTGTCTCTGTGTGATCAAGACAGATGTGTAAATTATACCTGGATATCTGAGTTGGGTGTGGGTTTATACAAACAAAGGCAAAATGGCTAATATTGCCATGTGGTTTGGAGGAGGGGAGAGACTTTGAACAAAGCATGGAATGGCTTGAGAAACACATCACAGGTGAAAATTCTTTGACAATCCCCCTGTTGTTTGAAACCTGACACTACTAGATGTTATCTACCATTATCTGTCCATGTTTCGAGAGAGAGAGAAAGAGACCCCAGAGATTGCCAACTCTTCCTTATACTCTCACTAACAGCTATGGAGGACATCAAAAAAACAACACACAATAGGAAAAAGCCCCCTAGAGGCAGGAACTATATAAAAAAAAACATTTTACCTGACGCTGTGTAAAGCTTTGGTAGAGAAAAAAAATATATAATTTAAACAAGCAATTATTCCTGAAACAAAGCTCAAAAGTCCATAGCTGGCAAAATCAATGAAAACCTGCAAATATTGTACATGAAGATCTGCAAATATTCTTTTAATAGTTTATCACTTGCTGTCTAATATGTTGTTCTTCCATATGAATGATAACCGTGTCTTGTATTTGTTTAGCTAGTCTTTTAATCTGTCTGTAAACAAGTTTCAAAGCAAGGTACATGATTAGTACCAAGAACGTGAGAACTATTATGAGATGGATGAGAAAGTTGAAGAATGATCTTGCTTTTGGCCTGTAATCAAGTAGGCTTTTCCACCAATATACTTTAGCTTATTTCGCACAATTCTGGTTATTTTGTTGGCATCTTGTTGCAGCTCGATTGTAGCTTAATTCTTTGAATCATTGAGTTTCTGAAGGATGTCCAGTTTCTTCCTGAAGTCAGTCAGGTATATATATATGGTTCCCCAGTCATGAGCGACATTGGCATGTTTTCAAAGTAGATTTCTATAGGTGCTCTGGAGTACCAAATGTTCAGGAAGTTATAGATTGTACACATATAGCTCTGAGACAACTTGTACTGAGGGGAAGGTAATTATCAACCGCCACCACTACCACTCTCTGAATGAGCAGGTAGTCTGTGATGCAAACATGTGTATAATGAGTGTTGTGGCTGGTTACCCTGGGTCATGTTATGACTTCTATATCTTTTGACAGTCGGCCCTGTATGACAGGTTTGAGAGTGGTATAACGCCAGAGGGAAGGCTACTGGGTATGTACAACTAACATTGTGATATGTAAATGTGTGAATTGCATATTCTGAATAGCAATTAAAACCTGCTTTTTTGTCATTCCAGGTGATTCAGGATATGGGTGTCATTCATGATTATTAACACCTCTGTTGAATTATAAATATAATGAGTGCCACATAGTCACAAGAGGTGTTATGGAACCTTTGGGCTCTTGAAGACAAGGCTCAGGTGCCTTGACACATCTTTAGGTGTTCTTCTTTATTCTCTGGCCAAGGTGTCCGATAGGAAAGTTAAGGAAAGTTTAACAAAAAATTGAGTAAGTGTTCTTACTTAAGTTTTCTGGACAAAACCATGTTGCAATGCAAAGGGTGCAAATGAGTTTATTATGTTGAACATAAAGAAAATACTGGCTGTTTTTTCATGCAGCACACAAATGCTTGCTAGCTTACTAGTACACTGAAATTTAAAGTTGATCTAGGACATGCCCTACCCCAACTATAAATCTGCCGTCACATTTTATTTACCTCCCCCTCCAATGCAACATGGTTTTGCCTTAATTTCTAACTTTTGCTTAACTTTCCTTAATGAATCAGGCCCAGAGAGCGTACCACAGATGTATGAAAAAAATTATTATTTCTTTCTTTTAACTGTGGCCTCGGTATATTTGAAACGGCTGTCTGTTGGCTGTCTTTCTCCCATGATACGCACACTAGAACGTGGAATAGGTGGCATTGATGTTTGCGCATTCTGGCTGCTCTCATCTGAGAATGATGGCACAGATAAGCGGGCCATAAGTAAATGTTGTATTTTGGCACAGGCCTAAACAAGATTGCCAGAGAGTTCTCTTACTGCCCAAGTAAAACTATTAATTGCAGCATCCATGTGCACAAGGCTGGGATCAATACATTCCGAAGTAGCACACATATGCAGTTGGCTCTAATGTCTTTGGATTCCCCTCATTGAATCCTGATGGAATGTAAGCAAATTGTTTTGTACTTCCCTAAAATGCTCAATATAAGTTGGCACATTTGCTGGTTCCGCTGGTTTGGGTGGAACAGTTTCAGGTAGGATCTGTGGTACAGGGTCACCAGATTCAACTTTTGAGAGATGATTTACACAATCCAGAATAATTTCTGGATCATCTGCGATGTATGGTGCTGGTGTTGTTTCGGCAGCATCCATCTCGGACTTTTGAGACACATACTGTTGTGATGTTCTTTAAAAAAAAAAAATATTCAACATTACCTGTTCAAAAACATTTACGGGGGTTTATGTTTTTAGAAAAATGTGTAATGGCAGCGTCAGTAATTATGTAACTTTGCTTCTTATCCTAGGTGGATTCACCTTCTGAGGACTCCTCATCATCATCCTGGTGCGATTGGTGGCGTTGGATGTTTTTGATGTGAAAAAATACTTTAAGCTGTGAAATAAAAACATGGCATCCACATGGCATTATCACATTATCTTATATGTGTCAGGTTTCTGAATTCAATGTGCAAAAATGCATAACATTTACATGATGCTGGATTACTCAAAAAATGAAAAAATAAAATAAAAAGTAATTTAAACAGAAAACACTACCTATAATATATAAACCTAAAATATAACGTTTATTAATAAATTATTAAAAAATACCAATTTATAACCAGAACACAGTTCCAAGACAGTGAAATATAAAAGATAGTAAAAATAGTATTAGTGATTATAAAGTTATAGAAATAAGTGATTAAAAATAGTTCTGTGGTTGTCAGTATTTAACAATCACATTCAGTGCATTAAATTGCACCTCTAGGAAGATTGTAATATCACATGAATTATTCTATTGAATTATTACTTGTAATTCTTATTCACAAATAATATCTTTGTGGCTCAGTTGTTATACAGGTTATTCCTTCATGTATTGTTCACTTATATTGTATATTTCACTGGATACCAAGCTGTGTGCTGAATTATTAAGTTTGCATAAAGGGTTTTATTCATTAAATGTTGACATTACTCACCAGCTCCTTAGGTTGGGACAACGGCCTGTCAGTGTCCCGGACATTGATCCCTTCTATGATCTCTCATGGTATCAGCTTCTTCAACTCTTCCTCATAGGAGGTATAATCAATGACCAGGGTAGGGCCACTACCAGTCCCTGCTGCTGCTCTCCTCTCATCTGACAATTGTTCTTTGACCCTTCTCTTTCTATCTGATATGGACTTGTTTTCTCAATTCTCTATGGATCGTTTAATAGGACCACCCACATTCAAAGCAGCACATACAGAGGACCAAAGCTGTTTTTGTTCTAGTAAATGTGGATTTTGCAGCTTGGGTGCGCAGAAGCCTGTCATACACTGGCACTGTGTTTGTCACAAACACACAATTTTCCTCAAAGCTGAAGCGCACAGTACACCCAGATTTTGTCTTCGCACTAGCAGCAGAAGACATCTCCATCATGATCATTTATTTATATTAGTGCCAGCAAATTCCGTAGCGCTTTAAGAATGAGGTCAAACACAGTAATAAACAATACTGGGTAATAAAGACAGGCAGAGAAGTAAGAGGGCCCTGTTCACAAGCTTACAATCAATGGGACAATGAGAGTGGGATACGAGAGGTTAAGTCTACATATTGCATTTCGGTCCAACCAGATTGAAAAGATTGACTCTTCTTGAAGCTCATGACCCTCCTCACCTACTTTCTCCACTCTGTCTCTCTTCTCCTCCCCACTGGCCCTGGACTGATCCCCTCTCCTTCCTCTCACCATCAGAAACACAGAACAGGCAAACACAGGTTTTTAAACAAAAATGACACCCACCACACTCACACACAAATTACTTACAGCCTAAACAGACAGCCTACAATAGAGAGGAGGTCAGACATTTAAATATATACAACAGGTACACAAAATACAATACTCACTTTTAAACAACACTCACCAATCTCCTGCTCTCTTCACTACTCTCAGTCTAAGGCTGGGTGCACATTATGAGACAAGGAAAAAACTTGATGCTGGGCTAAACAATCATGAAAAATTCACTCCTTTGTCACAGCTATGGAAAAAAAAGACCTTGCTCAAGTCTTAGCTAGAAAGATAGACAACAATGATATCCAGCGTTGACACAGGACTATAATTTGTATAAATGGTGGGGAAAACTAGTTGTTACTGACAATGTACCACAAATAGATTGAGAATATAACACGGACAGACTGGTTCTTAAAAACATCACAAAAACTTCAATTGCACAATGCAAATACTTTATCCACAGAGGAGCTGTGGGAATAAAACAATCAACAAATTACAAGAGTTTTTAAAAGTACTATGGGCCTGATTCATTAAGGATCTTAAATGAAGAGGATCCTTATTTCAGTCTCCTGGACAAAACCATGTTAAATGCAAGGGGTGCAAATGAATGTTCTGTTTTGCACATAAGTTCAATACTGACTGTTTTTTCATGTAACACACATATCAACTTTAAATTTCAGTGTACAAATAAGCTATCAAGTATTTGTGTGTTACATGAAAAAACAGTCAGTATTTAACTTATGTGCAAATCAGAACACTCATTTGCACCCCTTGCATTTAACATGGTTTTGTCCAGGAGACTGAAATAAGGATCCTCTTCATTTAAGATCCTTAATGAATCAGGCCCTATAGCACTAAAATGGATGAGTTAAGAATGCAGTGAGTATATATGAACCCTCTCCTACTGTTTCCACTACTTTTAACTTTGCTCTCCAGCTACTCTGCCCACCTCCTTCTTGTGCTTTCTGCCCACTGACTCCACTTTTACTTTTTACTGCACCTTCTCAGTGGCTCTTAACTTGTTAGCTGCACCTACACTCTTGGGCTCAGGATTCCAGCTTGTGCTCAATATCCCTCACCTGAGAGTGTAAACCTGCTTATTGTTCTGTACTATTGTACCTTGTACCGTACTGTTCTACCTGGTACTGTCTCATTGTTTGTACCCTCTATGGCACTGCATTAATTTTGTGGCACCCTATAAATAAAAATAATAATTTTTAGCCTTGTTTAAAAATTAAATTAAACGATATGATATGCTTTGAAACAATAATCGTTTATTGTGCAGTGTACATGCTAATGCAATATCAAGCTGAACAGATGGTTGGCCTCATAATCTTCTAAAAACACTGTAGTGTGTACCCAGACTAACTCCTGCAACCCCTATCAACTAATATAAGGAAGTAGACTTCTTCTTTGTGGTCCATTCTAGGCTGCCACGATTTTATGGAGCCCTCTGTTTTCCTCTTCCAAATGGATTGGAAGAGTCGCATACAGCCACCTAACTACCATCGAAGCGGGCCTGGAGACAGTGACAGACAAGTGATCCTTCCCTGGCTTTCTGCCATATCTTCCATGCGGTTGGGTGCTCCCACTGTCATGTATTTTGGAGGTCCCGGCCACTGAGACTGAGGCCCCAGACTTTTCCCCACTTACCAAAGTCCTCTGGCAGGTCTCCTGATAGGTCTTCCTAGGTCCTGGCATTGCATCCAACGTTAAAGTCAGCCATAAAGCGGCACGGACCGGACACGTGGTCCTTCTATCTGCCCTGCTAGTGCCTTGCCGCCTCCTGCACCATCAGAGCCCTGAATTCATTGACAGAGTTTGGTGAGTCATCTACCTTTTTAGTCTTAGACTCTCTCACCGCTCCAATCAGATACCACATTGGCTAAATGTCTTTACTGCAGACAACCCCTATTTGCTTATCCCTGTCTAACTGAGGCGGCTGTCCCTTTGCTTAAAATTCTCTACCTGTGACTGCTGCACCATGGAGACTGGGAGTTTTGAGCCCTGTACACATGGAATCTCCTTTGCAGGACTTTCTGGTTATTTCTTACACACAAGCTCTGATTGAACACTCCTCGTGCTGCACTATAGTACCTTGTGCTATTTTACCTGATAGATCATCGATTTCAAATTATTTATTAATGTCCTTTTGTGTTTCTGGGATCACCACAGTTACTATCGAGGAATATATTATTATTATTCTGTTGTGATCCATCTGTTCTTTTGGTCTGCACTACACTGGGAACCACATTTGTCCACTTGTACTGTTCCTCGGGATCCTCTTCTACTTTTTTGTAATTGCTATTGCTGCCCAGAACCTAGTGGTGACACTACTGTTTCCCTTTTGCTAAGCTGCAACCTTTTTCTGGGACCAATTTCCATTTTTTTTGCTGCATACCGCAGCAACAAAAGGTTGTGAAATTGCTCATGGACCTTTATTTTTTACACTTGTTACACTGGATCCTTCCATTATGCACTACCAGGTGTCCTTTAATTTGTTTGATGTCGAATGTTATAGCATATATGTAATTGCTATTGCTAGTTGGTGACCTTACAATTTTGATAAAAATTATATATTTTCTGGGATGAGAGCCAATCTGGTAACCAATCCCCAAAAAACAGTCCATTCTCTCCAGCTTCCCACTATCTCTCCCTTGCTGGAGTTGGCAATATGGCCACACCTGCCATACTGGCTGCCACAACTGATACTGACGCAACTAAAGAAATGTCCCTTAAGCTTGGGGAA
Organism: Mixophyes fleayi; assembly: GCF_038048845.1. Taxonomy (NCBI): domain Eukaryota; kingdom Metazoa; phylum Chordata; class Amphibia; order Anura; family Limnodynastidae; genus Mixophyes; species Mixophyes fleayi. Next base: position 192,102,141 of record NC_134404.1, on the reverse strand, counting down.
ACACATACCACTGTTACCACTATGCAAACATCTATGGCCTTCATAGTTTCTTGTTTAGACTCTCATGTTAAGCAAATTTCTGATCTTGAACAAGTAAGTGACATTGAGGACTCTCACACTGAATCCCTTTACATCATCCGCTACAAAAATAAAACCATACACTCTTTGATGGATAAGGTTGACGACCTGAAAACTGCCATAAGGGCTCAAAGTTTATTGATTTATTACAGGATGAGGTCCCTGAAGTTCTGGGATCAAAAAAGCTGATTATACCATAACTGTAGAGAGAGCTCACAGATTAGGCCCGGATAGGGGAGCTGAGGGTGACAAACCTAGGGCAGTCATTGCCAAATTCTTGAATTTTTGTAACAAGGAAGACATTCTGAGGGGTATATTTACTAAACTGCAGATTTGAAAAAGTGGAGATGTTGCCTATAGCAACCAATCAGATTCTAGTTATCATTTATGTAGTTCTACAAAATGACAGCTAGGATCTGATTGGTTGCTATAGGCAACATCTCCACTTTTCAAACCAGATTTAGTAAATATACTTCTAAGAGCCTAAATAATGTAAAGCAAGAGAGTGTTGCACTATTACATACTCCAAATTTTTCTGGACTTTTTTCTACAGGTATCGCAAAAGTAGAGATAATTCACTCCTGTATGCAAATACCTATCCAACAACCACATTCACTTTGCCTTATTGTTTCCAACTAAGCTTATAATTACTCATGCTGGTTGTATTCTACTGTATTTACCAGAGTCCACTGCAAAGAGGGATGGATTTAGCTGTTAGATGTAAACAGACCGAGGTCCACTAAACTGGTCCTTAGTGTAATGGGGGGCGCATTACAGTTAGAGCTCAGAAGGCAGAATGATCAGACAAACCAAAGTCAGCAAGCAGGGGAATATTCATGGAAAGCCAAATGTCAAAAACAATCTTTCAGTGCAGTACAAAGTCAGGATCCAAGTCTAACGAAAAAAGGAGCAAGCTGGGTCAATAATCAGGAATCATGTAGTAATCAGGATAAAGTGCTCAGGAGCTCAGAACACCAAAGCTGATACTCTGACAGGGAATGAAAGGCAGAGCAGGTTTAAATACTGTTTGAGAGTTCAAATATCCTCCTCTGTGATGTCAGTGATCACCTGATTGAATGAACATGGATCAGCTGTGCTTTCCATGCTGTGAAGTGAAAGTTAGATACCAAGTTCTACAGGATTGCAGAACTTGGTGTTATTGTCAGGATTCCTGACAATAACACCAGTTTCCTCAGACTCCCAAGTCATCTGCCGTAGTGTCACACTTGACAGCTCTCTGCTTTATACTTCACATCCGGTTTCTCTTCCAGTCCTGTTGCCTTCACCTTCAAAATATTGCTTGAATATGCTGTTTTCTTACCACAACTCGAATCTTATACAGTCTCTGTTCACCTTCCACTTCATTACTCCATCCTCCTCCTATCTGTCATTCCCACCCATTTATCCTCTCTTCAATTTGTTCTAAAAGAGGAGGCAAAGACTGAACTTTCCATCTTTCTGCGCAACTCTGCAAATCCCTACACTAGCTCCCCATATCCTCCAGAATCCAATTCAAATCATTCACTGTCAACTACAATGCCCTCAGCAACACCACCCCATCATACATCTCAAATCTCATCTCCGTTTATTTTACACTATAGCACTAAGCACTCTTCTGCTTAGTGCTGTAGTGTAGCATCTGCTGAAGTTTGGGCATCAGTACAGTAGTGTTTAAAAAAAAGTACATACAGATGATGATGATGATGGTCATCATCGTGCTTCAGTTGAGGCGAGTGCTTTCTCGGCTCATGATGTTGCCTTTGCTCTAGTTCAGTTGGCCCTCCAAGCGTTCATCTGCAACCCCACTGCCAGATGTTTTAGCTTGTAACACTTGTTTAAAATACTATGTTCTTACAAATAGATGTCCCTTTCTTTGATTAAATATATTGATTTATCACTGGCACTGCTGTAATTGAATGTGCCTTAATAGAAACTAAGAGACTCCTTTCTGATCGCATAGGCCTCTTGGATGTAAAATGTAACTCATCTGGCAATAGTGACAGTCAGCCCTTACTTCTTAACAGAGTAAAAAAAAGTTGCTGCTTTCTTATGAAACAGGTAAATGTGTATTGCCTTGACCAAGTTGAGGCAGTGACATCTTCTGTTTCTATGCCTTTAAAAAGTGCATAGCCGTTTCCACACACCAATTTTTATATTTACCTGCAGATCCACCATTATGTAACAAGTAAGCAATGAACAATATTCCTGATAAGTGACAACACACCAGTCAGTCTTGAGCCCATATTAGGTTTTCCAAATTCATAAATTTAAAATGAGATACTTGTATACGGACCTGATTAATACAACTGTGACCTCAATATGGCAACGGGCTTGGGAGTCCTGGAGACGAGACCTTACAGAGCTTCGCACCCCGTAGGAAATGGTGGCCCATATGGACCATACCATGAAAGCTCTTTAGTCGGCAAGACTTCAGGAAATTCATAATAAAACTATCAAGAGAGAAGACATTTCTCAAATGCAAAGGAAACATATGGTGGAATCGGAGTCAGGCCCATGCCCTAAATGTAGGGTACATGCTGCTACACTGATATATAACATATAGACGTGTTCCACAATAGCTACATTTTGGAATTAATTGACTGCTTTCCTGAATTTTACTTTTCGGCTTCGATTACTTCCGCATTATGAAGCGTTTTTGTTTGCTGTATTTGATATTTGGAAGGATGGTTTGAGAGATATTCAGATTATCCCTGTGTTAATAGTTATCGCTACACTAGCTGAAAAAGCTATCTTGGGCAGGTGGACTTCACATACATCCCGGACAGTACTCGAATTAAAGTCGGAATTGTTGGATACACTGTATTTTGATAGATGTGCTACCTTTTCTGACTTGGAGAAGGGGGTCAAGAATTTTCATGCCAAATGGGATGTATATATAGAAACCCTAGAGAGTCATACGTAATCTCATATTATGCAGATGTTCGAGGCCACTAAATGGTCATTGCTGAGACAATTGTGATGTCCGATGCTAAACGTAGAAAATATGTTATGTTATAATATGCCAATTTGCAATATGATATGACATGTTGTGATTTATTGGGCCAGTTGTGTACCGTCAAGAAGAAGTTTCTTCTATCTCTTTTGGATTTTATGATCCCCTTGCCACTCTCCTCCCTCATTTCTTCTTCCCTTCTTTCTTCCCCTTCTCTCCATCCTCTATCTTTTCTCCTCTTAAATTGTTAAAATGTTATTTGTAGAGTTTATACTTGATTTTCATTTTGTATGGTACATTGTAATATGTAATATCTGTAAAATAAAAACTTTTTTAAAAAAAGTGCATATCACCTTTGAAAAGACACCTAGGGCTAGATTTACTAAGCTGCGGGTTTGAAAAAGTGGGGATGTTGCCTATAGCAACCAATCAGATTCTAGCTGTCATTTTGTAGAATGTACTAAATAAATGAAAGCTAGAATCTGATTGGTTGCTATAGGCAACATCCCCACTTTTTCAAACCCGCAGCTTAGTAAATCTAGCCCCTTGTAGTTTCAGCAGTGTCTATTCAGTATCCATTCCATCAGTTTTAGGGATTCTGAATTTGAATGCCATACTTGTCCTTGATGCAGAAGATTTGCACATACGAAAGATAACCTGGCTGAGTTACTACAGACTAGATCACTTCTACAAACCATGGATTTTGTGGGCATAAAAAAGCTTAACATGCTTAGTGATTGGAGGATGTATATACAACAGAACAGTAATAGTAGATGTTCTCTTAACTATTGTAGTCCTGCTATCCAAATACTGAGCCTGATTCATTTTGGAAAGCTAAGGAAGAAATTGAGTAAGATTTCTTACTTATGTTTTCTGGACAAAACCAATTTGCAATGCAAGGAGTGCAAATTAGTTTTTTTATTTTGCACATAAGTTAAATACTGGCTGTTTTTTCATGTAACACAGAAATACTTGATAGCTCATTTGTACACTGAAATTTACAGTTGATCTAGGAAAAAAAAGCCTGTATTTAACTTATGTGCAAAATAATAAACTATTTTGCACCCCTTCCATTGTAACATGGTTTTGTCACAGAGAAAACTAAAGTAAAAAAAAATGAGTACTTTCCTTAATGAATCAGGCCCACTGTGAGTCAAATGTTCCTCCTTGCCTTTCTCTGCAATCACCATCAGGTCTATTTGTTCATTCTACTACTTGTTCACAATCTTCATGAACATAATTTTGTCCAAAGCCCATTTTATTTGGTGCAGTCTATGTTGACTGAGAAAATCCACTATGACATAGTCTACTATGGCTATGTGTGTTGCTGATAGACCTTCCAGGACATTGTCTGCTCATTGCAACAATGGCCTGGCTGCCCTTATCATTGTTTAGCTCCTGGTACCTCTCTGTTGATTGATGTATAGCACTACTGCTCAATGAACAAGTTTACATGACAAGTTTACATGACAAGTCAATTCCCAAAGTCTGGAGATATGCTTTGAACAATCAGAGGTTTTGGTAACCACTAACACAGCGCTCTATGGTCCTGACTGCAGCCAAAATCTTGGAAAAAGGGTATACAACCTAAAACAATCAAATCACAGTAATATGCCAAGACATTCAGCGCTATCCGGTTCTCATGAAACACAAAACATAAAAAACAGAAACAAGTGCAGATACACTCCACCCTATTCACAATGTAAACTTGTTCAGTCCTTCATTTGTAAATATTGTGGAAGAGTTCATATATTCATTCCTATCCTGTAGAGATGTTAATGGTGATTTTTTTCACATCATAAGTGGTTTATTTCAAAGGAATAAGCACCTCCCCATCACCTTCGTAGTAACAATATAAGATGGATTCCTACCAGATTGTAGAATATTGTAGGCTTGTAAGTATTTAGAGGACTTCTCCCAACTTAGAATTCCTGTATATCACAATATCTCACTGTTCATCTCCTCTCCAACATGGATGACATCAGTTTCAATTTACAGGAGAAAGATAAACAGAATCTGGCGTGATATCGTTTAAATATTCCAAAATTTATTAAAATTAACATATAAAATCACAATAGTGAGTGAATACTCCTACCAGAGATATGTTCTTTATCGCATAAAGGGAAGAAATCAGATGTTGTTGGTCCCGGGCTACTTTTCTTCACTTCTATGCCATGCAGTCAATCTCTAGTAAACTATTAAAGGTTTTCATAAATCAGTCATACCGCTCCGACGCGTTTTAACCGTCTTGCGGTCTTTGTCAAGGAGATATGACTGATCCTAAACTCCATCGCTACTTAAACCGGATGTAGCCAATCCGGAATAGCTATGATGTCCATATGTCACGCTATGTCAAATGTCGGTAAAAGTGTATATTCGATATATTAAATGATACAATATGTATCGATGGCCATATAATATAATATAAAATGCACTTCCAATATCTATATCTCATAAAAATAGTGACAATTCTCTTAGCTGAACCGGATATGATATATCGATATCTGTGGGGATCTTGGGAAACGTAGTCCACGCCTTATATGGGACTCCAAATGTCAAAAGAACGGAAATGACGTATCGCTACCAGCGTTTACTAACATCAATATGATCTACAATGATAATATATGCGACTAGTGTATCTAACATATTGGGATGGAATATGGTACTTGGAATATATTATAATGGCTGAATTCCCTTAGGGCTCAAAACATCAGATGTGACGTAATATCACTAACATATGTTGTTATAATACGGTCTATGATAAATGGCATATAACATCTGACATATTGAATGTAATTCCCAGTGAGTATAGAGCACAAAAACACGACTGTCCAGAATATATAACAAAAAGAGGAGGAAGGAAGATATAACACATCGATATCAATCGGGGTCCTGGGAAATGTAGTCCACACTTTATGTACTATAGGATCCAGATGGTGAATGTCGGAAGTGACATATCGCTGCCAGCGCTCATTATTACAGTACATAATGTGTGATATATGACATTAATCAATCTGATCATTTGAATTGAAATCCACCGTACATAATATCTTGACTGTTATATATAGCGGAAACAAAAAGGAAAGAGAAGGATAAACCCAATATATTACAACATATTATATAACAATCTCTGAAAGTTTTTAGAGGAAGCACTTTAACTCAAAGTCCTTGTTTAACCCATGAGGGATTAAACTATTCAAGTGGAATATCCATTTCATTTCCTTTTGTGATAGTTTAGTATCGATCGCTTTATGTTTCCAGGTAGTTTTAACAATATCAATCCCTATGAAATAATCTATTCCTTTCTCATTGCAAGAATGATGTGTATTAAAGTGGGCGGACAAGGAGTGGGTTTCTAGGCCTTTTTTAATGTTATAGAGATGTTCACTCATCCTTTTCTTTAACGTCCTAGAAGTTTTACCCACATATATTAGACCGCATTTGCATGCGATCAAATAAATTACATTGATAGAATGGCATGTAATAAATTCACGTATATGAAAGGTCTGATTATTAGCTGTGAATTCCATGATCTTATTTTTGGGGTTATTGTGAGCTGTAGATCTACACATTTGACAGCTTCCACATCTATAGAAACCCTTATTTTTAATAGTAACCATTGCTGATGTTTTATGTGGAGGTATACTTTTTACTAAATGATCTTTTAAATTCGAGGACCTCTTATAGACAAACTTTGGTTTTTTCGGAAGGATGTCATTCAGAACATTATCTTTTAATAGAACATTCCAATGTTTACAAATTATATGTTCTATTTGTTTATAATCTTTATTAAACTTGGTAATGAATAATATATCCTTATCATTTTTTGGCTGACAAAGTTTTACCGAATGTATCAAATCGTTCCTGTTCATCTTTAGAGTCCTAGATTGAGCGGTCTCCAAAGATTTCAGATCGTATCCCCTTTGTAGAAAATTGAATTTCATTTCCTCTATTTGGTGAGAAAAAACCTCCTGGTTTGTGCAATTTCTTTTCAATCTTAAAAACTGGCTATATGGAATACCATCTAGCCAGTTCTTATGATGCTGACTAGTCTTGTAAATATAGGAATTAACATCTGTGGGTTTCCTATAACATCTTGTATGAATATTTTCTTGATCAATATATATCTCCAAATCTAAAAAACATACAGAACTGGTACTGTCGGTAAAGGTAAATATAATATTCCAATCATTGTTGTTAAGATTGGTGCAAATTGATTTGAGGGAGTCTGGACTACCTTGCCAGACCAAAAGGATGTCGTCTATATATCGTTGCCAGGATACTAGGTCCGCCCCCAGTTTAATATGCTGATGTTCCCAATAAGCCATAAAGAGACTGGCATAGCTTGGGGCGAACCTGGTACCCATGGCTGTTCCCTTTTTTTGAAGATAGAAATCACCTTGAAAGTAAAAATAATTATTCTGTAAAATAAATTGAATGCCCTTAATAATGAAGGATTTGAGATCTTCCGAATAGTCTGAAGTATTTAAGAAAAATTCTATAGCTTCTATTCCCTTCTGATGGTTAATAATAGTATATAAGGATGTAATATCCGCAGTGACTAATATCCAACCTTCTCTCCATTTAATAGTGTCTAGATGTTTCAGGACATCTTTGGTGTCCTTGAGGAATGATGGATTTTTAGTCACTAAAGGTTGTAAATAGTAGTCAATTGCAGCGGAAAGATTAGACGTAATACTATTGATCCCTGAAATGATCGGACGACCAGGGGGATTAACCATACTTTTGTGGATTTTAGGCAGCACATAAATATGAGGCGTGGACGGATCTTTCACCTTAAGAAACTCAAATTGATCCTTATCTAATGTATTTGCCGCAAAATCTATCAGAAATTGCTCAAATTCATTGGTAATTCTAAAACTAGGATCATTTTTCAACTTTATATAAGTTGTTGTATCATCCAACTGTCTCTTAATCTCCGATATATAGTCATCGTAATTCATGACAACCAACCCTCCCCCCTTGTCTGAGGGTTTGATTATAATGCTACGATCCTTCTGCAGATCTTTCAAAGATTTCCTCTCTTTATTAGTGATATTTTGGGAATAGAATTTGCTATTATTTCCCCGTGAGATTTTGTTAAGATCATCTAGCACCAATTTGCCAAAAGTTTCTACATAAGGACCCTTCACATGGGTGGGATAAAATTTGGATTTGTTTTTGAACATTTTGGTATTATGAATATTTTGAGGTGTGTCTGATATGGTCTTATCCACTGAAACAGTCTTTTCATTAATTTTAAAAAACTTTTTAAGAGAAAGTTTTCTTAAAAACTTATGTGTGTCAATAAAAATCTCAAAGTCATCCACTTTAGAGGTAGGGGCAAATTTCAATCCTCTTTTAAGTAACGATAATTCACTATCAGTCAAGATTTTTGAACTAAAATTGAAAACCTCAATTTGTTCTGAATTATCCTTATCTGGGGGTTCATTCTTCAATTTTTCAATTTTTTTGAGTTGTTTCTTAGTCAACCATTTATCGATTTTTTTAGTTTTATTTCCACCTTTTTTCCCTCTTTTTGTTTTAGTTTTGTTTTTACATTTGTCTTTAGATATCTTTAGTATCTCTTGTTCCTTTTTTGTTTCCAGAATCTCCATGTCTTTGGATTTTCTCTTCTTTCCCTCCCTAAAAAAGATGGAGAATCATTCCCTAGACTCCTCAGAGGTTCGAATCTATTTCTATGAAAAGCATCCGAATACCTATTCGTATGATTGTATTTATGATGATAATAGTCATCAATCTTATCTCTATCGTTGTATCTCTCTTCGTATTTATATTGATTCTTATCAAGATATGAGGTTTGAGGTGGTTCTCTTTGTGTATATTCATGTGTATTATTCCTCTGTTTATATTTATCCTTGTTTTGAGTCTTCTGTATTTTCTTCAAAATTTCTTTTGGGGGTGGGGGAGAATGGGTCTGATTGCTCAGATTTTTGTCCCTCAAAAACTTTTTTTGTTTCTTAATCATCAGATTTCTGGTGTTTCTTTTCAATTTTTCTTCTATTTCATCTATATTAATTTGTACATCTTCAAGATCTTTGAAAGGAGTGATTAGACTTTGTAAACTAAAAATCTCATCATCTAACTTCCTCAAATCTGCCCTCCTTTCTTCTAAAATAAGATCTATAAGGGAAAAAGAGCATTGTTGTAATATGGTCGACCATTTTCTCTTAAATTCTACTGATGTTTCGAATGAGGGTAATTTGTTGATTTGTAGACCTTTTGGAATCAGATGGTTAGCCATATATTGTTCCAACGTAACTATTTCCCACCAAAGTTTGTTTTCTTTAATTAAAATTTTTTCCATTTTTTTTAAAAACTGACTCTAAGTCCTCATCCATTACTTCAACTATGGTGTCTTCTCTACTAAATATTTCTGAAATCATATCTGTGCTAGTGGATCGATGAGAAAACATCATGCAGCCGAAATAGTGGAAAAAGTGTATACTAGGTTACAACAATCTGAGGTTTTGGTAACCACTAACACAGCGCTCTATGGTCCTGACTGCAGCCAAAATCTTGGAAAAAGGGTATACAACCTAAAACAATCAAATCATAGTAATATGCCAAGACATTCAGCGCTATCCGGTTCTCATGAAACACAAAACATAAAAAACAGAAACAAGTGCAGATACACTCCACCCTATTCACAATGTAAACTTGTTCAGTCCTTCATTTGTAAATATTGTGGAATAGTTCATATATTCATTCCTATCCTGTAGAGATGTTAATGGTGATTTTTTCACATCATAAGTGGTTTATTTCAAAGGAATAAGCACCTCCCTATCACCTTCGTAGTAACAATATAAAATGGATTCCTACCAGATTGTAGAATATTGTAGGCTTGTAAGTATTTAGAGGACTTCTCCCAACTTAGAATTCCTGTATATCACAATATCTCACTGTTCATCTCCTCTCCAACATGGATGACATCAGTTTCAATTTACAGGAGAAAGATAAACAGAATCTGGCGTGATATCGTTTAAATATTCCAAAATTTATTAAAATTAACATATAAAATCACAATAGTGAGTGAATACTCCTACCAGAGATATGTTCTTTATCGCATAAAGGGAAGAAATCAGATGTTGTTGGTCCCGGGCTACTTTTCTTCACTTCTATGCCATGCAGTCAATCTCTAGTAAACTATTAAAGGTTTTCATAAATCAGTCATACTGCTCCGACGCGTTTCAACCGTCTTACGGTCTTTGTCAAGGAGATATGACTGATCCTAAACTCCATCGCTCCATCCAGCCCGGGACCAACAACATCTGATTTCTTCCCTTTATGCGATAAAGAACATATCTCTGGTAGGAGTATTCACTCACTATTGTGATTTTATATGTTAATTTTAATAAATTTTGGAATATTTAAACGATATCACGCCAGATTCTGTTTATCTTTCTCCTGTAAATTGAAACTGATGTCATCCATGTTGGAGAGGAGATGAACAGTGAGATATTGTGATATACAGGAATTCTAAGTTGGGAGAAGTCCTCTAAATACTTACAAGCCTACAATATTCTACAATCTGGTAGGAATCCATCTTATATTGTTACTACGAAGGTGATGGGGAGGTGCTTATTCCTTTGAAATAAACCACTTATGATGTGAAAAAATCACCATTAACATCTCTACAGGATAGGAATGAATATATGAACTATTCCACAATATTTACAAATGAAGGACTGAACAAGTTTACATTGTGAATAGGGTGGAGTGTATCTGCACTTGTTTCTGTTTTTTATGTTTTGTGTTTCATGAGAACCGGATAGCGCTGAATGTCTTGGCATATTACTATGCTTTGAACAATGCTAACATTTCTTGGATATTTGGTGTCAACCTTGCTATGTGTTTTACCTAAAACTCTGGGGCTGTCAGATGACCACAATGTGACCTTTATCAATTCTTGCGTTCATCTGTAGGAATGAACCCATCAAATGGATTCTATAGGAATGAATCCATTTAATGTGCACAACTGATATTCCTAGGGTCAGTGCATCTTCTTTTGACCATCATGGACATCTGGTATTGCTTATGTTGATAATGGAATAACTTCCATATCTCTGTTCCAAACTGTGAGGAGGCAGTTTGCAGGTTCCTCAAATAAAGCCTTGCCCAAGGAACAATCACTAAGACTGCAGCCATGAGCTCTAAAATTGTGAAGCATGACTCTGCCGTGGCCCAGGGATTTGTTTACAAACTTGTTTTGTTTGTCTGTATAATGGTGATTTGCAGTATTTTTTTTATGTTGCTATCATTATTGCAGTTTTTAAAGTGACTCTTTAACTGTGTTATGCAGCAATTACAAAAGTGATATTTTGTATTTCAAGGTACTTTAGTGTAGGACACAAACTTTTGCTGAAATGTTTTGTTTTTTAATGGTGTTATTAATAATTACAAAACTATTCTTTTGCAATTCTTTATTTAATTTTAATACACAGTTAAAGAGTATTTATGTTTAAGACTGTAGAGGAAACTATGCGAGTACTGTTTGTAGTGGTAGTGAGTACAAGTTTGTCTCTGTTCGCATCAATATTCAGCATAAAGTCTATTTTTAGAAAAGAGTAGAACATTTCTAAAATGCTTCAAAATAGGTTGCTTGGAATAATGAAAAATTGCGAAACCAATGGCTATTGTAATGATGATTGCATAATCAGGAGGTAAGAAAATAAAATATAACTATACTGTGACAGGATGGACCGCCTATGCCACCCTGTCTGCTGTTGCTGGGTACCGGCTGGGCTTACTTTGCCAACGTTCCCTTTCGTTATCCCAAATGCACCCTCTTGCCATAGGAGGAGGAGCTTACAAGTGCTGCCACCACTGGACTCCTTGCTGGCATCCAGAACCGGGTTTCTTCGGGGTGACTGACACTGCTACCGTCACCCTGCTACTGGTGTACCTGGGCTGGTACCCCTGACCTCGTCCTTTAGATCAAGGTTGCTGTAGATGGATCCTTCCCTGGCCTATTGCACTGGCCAGAGCTGCTGGGTAGCAGGCACAGCAGTGGTACTGGGTGCTGGGTCCAAACCTCAGAACAGCTGGGGACAGATTAGAGTTGGGTCTAATCTGTAGGTCACAGGATAGAGAAGTTTCCAAGCAGGTCGATGAAGCAAGTAATGTTTATTTGCAGTCACACTGATTGAAGGTATCAGTGCTCAGGTCAGATGATAGAGGAAGAACAAGTTTTAATACAAAACAGAGCCTTTTTTATACACATTTGAGACTTGTCTTAGCAGGAGGTAATCCATCCTCCTATCCCTTTTACCAATCTGGGCTGATTAATGCAGCCTGCACGTGAATCAGCCCAGATAGTTTAACACCTTTAATATTGCTACTAGTGGCAGGAGGTAGTATACTTCGCCCCTGTCCACGAGCTACGGAGAGGGGGGCTCAGCCCACTCTCCTTCCCTGGTGCCTCTCTGTCTAGGGCGAGAGATTTATCTTTTAAATCTCCCGCCCAAACTGACGTCCAGAGACTGGGCGCCTGGGTCTGGCTCTGGTCCCTGGCCGAAAATAGTACAAGGGGAGAGCAGCCAGATTCCGGGCAGCAGTCCCTACCGTGTTGCTAGTTGAAGCTATTTGAGCTCCAACTAGGGACTTGGCTTTCTGGGACCCCCAAGAGGCGCTGCACCTCCTGGACCATTTAATTCCAGGAGGCTGGTTGTTAAGTCCTTTCGGCAGCCACTGAAGCTGGTTGCCGGAGGGTGAAGGGGATCCAGGGCTGCCTCTGCAGCCCCAGCACAGGGTAAGTACTTTCTTTTTATTTTACACATATACATTGCACTTTATTACATTTACAATATATATATCTACCGTATTTGCCGGCGTATAAGACGACTGGGCGTATAAGACGACCCCCAACATTTCCACTCAAAATATAGTTTTTTATATTCTCGCCGTATAAGACTACCCCCTCTTCCGCACACCTTCCACACACCAAATAAAACGTAAAAGAACATCAGATTTGATTTCAACATGTTCATTTATATTCGAATGCTTATGACATGCAGGAAAACTGTCACAAGGCTGTATGTTATCAAACATGTACAGTAAACATAAAACAGTGCAAGTTTATTATACGTAATTCACTAAAGAAAACACACTCCCTCCTCGGCGCAAGCAACACTCAAAGTGAACCCTATGGACGGGTAGATGCTTCTCAGGAACACAGGCAGGCAGCCCACAACCCAGAGGGACTCTGGCAACACACTGTAGAAGACAAGAAGAAAAACAGCGGGCGCCACCTCCTCGTGTAAAACCTTTTAAATAGATCCGTAAATCAGAGATAAAAATGATACTCACAAACATAGGAGTATGACAGGCACATCAAGAGTATAAAAATTGGATCAGCAAAACCACGGGATAGGTAACATGTTTCTGGGGACACGCCCCCTTCGTCAGACCTTGCTGAGCTCCCAAAGGAATGTTCATAAATAGTGTAAGGGTGGCTAAAACCCCTCCCCATCCTGTATTATACCAGCCAATAGTAAATGCCAGAGGCTTATTCACTAAAGCTGAATGGAACAATAAACCTATGGGAGCTACCATGCTGTTTGTAAGAGATTTGGATAGGGAGTATTTATCAAGGTATGCATAAGAAGGGGGGAGGGGGTGAGGAGAAAGTTGTAAAATGTATAAAAGTATACCCCTGTGTGCATTTATTGTTACCGGTTTTACATGAGTGCCAATTTAGTATTAGTGCCATTACAGTACCTGTCATTGTCACCATTGTACGGCCACAACGCGACCGCAGCGCCTCTGGCCAGTCCCTGCATCTCCCTGTAATTGGCACTAGTGCGCAAGTCTGCATGTGCGAGCTCTGTGTAGACAAGGGGCGGGCCGGAGCGCCACTGCTTCCCGCCGAGCAGAACGGGCCGGTCACGCCGAAAAAGCTGGCACCCCTGTATCGCTGCTGATGCTCGCCGCAGCCACGCTGATGACCCGCCGCGGCCGCACTGGATACCGCGCGATACTGGATGGTATGTAGAATGAGGTGGGCGGGCATCGGGAGGCCACTATGGGCACCGGTCGAGTATCGGAAGGCCACTATGGCAGCTATGTCTATCCCAACTGAAGTGCACCCAGCGTATAAGACCCCCCCACTTGGAGGCATGTTTTTCAGGGCAAAAAAGTAGTCTCATACGCCGGCAAATACGGTACATATATTACATATAGTAACACTTCCGGCGCCTAGCGCCGGGTCCTTACCGATGCTGCAGTGCCGACACATACTTCTACACTTACATTGCTACACTCCCCGGTGCCTAGCACCAATGTTTAACCCCTTCCCTGCTGCAGCGTTGGGTGCTTGCCACCCAGCGCCGCAGAGCACATTTACAATACATTTTTTATTTATTTTAAAAACATTTTTATTAAACACTTTTCACGCGATGCCTAGCTCTGGTGATATAACCACTCCTTGCCGGGTATTAACCCACCCGGCGCCGGAGTCAATTTCAAGATGGCCGCCGATCTCGTGTGGCGGCCGGTACTCGGGACGCAGCCACATATACAAATGATTACTTCCAATATTATGAGTAGATGTGAAGTCATTGTGAAACCAGGGATTAGTGCTGAATCGAACAGGATTTAGCAGAATATTTAAACAGAGAATCCAGAGTGTCCCAGACACATACAAGAACAACATATCAGTTAAGGCTTTATGGCATCATTTAGAATCTGTGCCTATAGGGAATAATGTCAACACAGGGGGTTATATACTCATATAGGGAACATGTTACCTTTTATAATCAAAATTTGATATATTTATAATTAGGGAAACAGCTGCATAAAATGTGTCAGCTATAGATACTATTGAGCAACTTCCATTTCTGTATTTTTGTTTGACAGAAATGTTTTGTATCAGTAGGTAATGGAGAGTGCTGGTCCTCTATTGCCAATTAGAGATTTCTGGGGTACCTCTTGGTTAGTTAGCTCTCACTTTAAAACCACATGAATGTATGATCCAATATAGGGACTCATTATTCAGAGTCAGGCCCACCCTATTAAGAGAGGCACCATGACAGGGTGGATAGCTTATGAGACATCTGCAATTTATGTACAAGTAGAATAGCAGCTCATTTACTAGTTCATAGTCGGATGGGGGATTTTTCTCTGTGTTTGTTCCAGTCTGGATAACCCCACCCTTTCAAGCACCTGCTGTGAACCTATAAATTGATTGAGCAACTTCCATTTCTGTATTGTTGTGTGAAAGGCATGTTTGGTATCAATAGCTGATGGGGAGTGCTGGTCCTCTCTATTGTCATTTGGAGGCTCCTGGGGTACCTCTTGTTAGGTTAGCTCTCAATTTAAAAAAACACATATGTATGAGCCAGTGTAGCAACTTTCACTGGTTGGAGTTAGGTCCACCCTATTAGCAGAAGCACCTTAATGGGACAGATGGCTTACCCTACATTTGCAAATGTGTGTAACGAGAATTCTGCATTATTACGTACAAGCAAAGAAGCAGTTCTTTTGCTAGCTCACAGCAGTATTGTTGTGAGATTTTTCTCTTTATTGTAGATGTTATAGGGTTACATACAGTGTTGCCAACTCTGAAATTAAAAATAAGAAACCGGTAAGTGAAAAACAAGCCCAAACCAATCTTAAAAAGCCCAAAAAAAAGACCAGCTTACAGGGGACAGGGTGTTCTTCAAGTGAAAACCACAAAGTTTATATTTTGTTATTATATCAATACATATAAAGATTTCTACAATCTGGCTTCAATTCTCTATGATATTTGTCAGCACACATTGGCTTTTAAAGTTGACTAGAATTTTCATAATTGTTTTGTGTGATATAGATTATTAAAACAGTGTAACAGTTGTGTAAATATAAAATTACACTCATGTTTCCTCCGAAGACAAATTTCAATTGCAAGTAGATGTACCTACTGTATATATTTCATACTTGCCTACTTTTGACACCAGCCGTCCGGGAGGGTGCGTGGCCACACGCAATACACCGTTAGGCCCCGCCCCCTGTCAATCTTAGGATATTCTGACCAATTGTAGCAGGGGGCAGGGCCACGATGATGCGGTTAGCCCTGCCCCCACCATTTACAACACAGGGAGATGCTGGATCCGGGATTTTTGCCTACTCTCTCGGTAGTCCGGGAGAACTCCCAAAAATTCGGGAGTCTCCCGGACATACCGGGAGAGTAGGCAACTATGATATATTTTCACAGTTCTTTGTATGTATAATATTGTTTCTAAGTAAAGAATAAAATATCTTACAATATGCAAGTTTGTACTTATATTAAAGAGGCCAAACCAAATTAACAAAAAACAAAAAGAACTTTATTATTTAACCATTGTAACATTTTTGCAGTATTAAAATCACAATATTAAAACATACATAAATATTAAATAGCAATTCAATAAATTAATTTGTGTTGCCAAATTCCTTTATTTACACAGTTCCATGAAAATATCCTCAAATAATAGAATAGGTAGCAATGTGCAAATAATAAAAACATTAAACAGAAGCTTTACTAAAGTTCATCTGAGCTTTCTCCATCATCTAAACCAGCTTCCGTGTTGTACATTCCGGAATTAAAGCGCTGCAGCATACTGGGACTTGGTTTAAAGTTCTTGCAGCAAATATCCAAGCGCTTCAAACCGTAGCGGACATAAAGACTGCCACATAAAGTCTTCTGACCCATCCAGTTCCTCAGCTTTGATTTCATGATGTTCATTTGAGAGAAAACCCGTTCACATCGGCATTGCTGAGAGGCATGGCAAGAAGTAACAGCGCAAATAATGGCAGCTCTTTGAAGCACCTTTCATCACGGCTGTCTTTGAAATTTAAAACCTTCGATCCAGATTTTTTCTGTGTGTTTATAATCGGCATTCTTCCAGTGTTGAACATTAATCGTGTGATACTGGGTATCCAAGGTTCTCCTTTGAATACCTTCAGCATCGAGATGCGTGCAAGCGGTGGCTTGGCCTCAGAAAGAATAATTGATGGACTGAATGCAGCCATATATTGCCAATGCTCGATGTTGGCTGGAAGTCTTGCCTGAACTTGCATTATTATTATTATTATTATTAATTTTTATTTATAGGGCGCCACTAGGTGTCCGCGGCGCCGTACAGGGACAGACAAGATTACAATACGAGGTGAGACAGCACAGAATAGTAAACAATAATCACAGTAACCCAGTGAGCTCAAGGCACAGCTAAAGGGGAGGGGAGGGGGGAAGGTCAGCCAGCAACGGCACTTAGGAGGGAGGGCACAGATGAGAGGGAGACCCCCAGGGGGAAGAGAAGGGAGCGAGAGGGGACGCGGGAGGTGGTTCCTCGAGGAGGAAGGTAGGGTAGCTGGCGAGCAGAGTTAAAAGTGGTGAAGACAGGAGGAGAGAAAGCCCTGCTCAAAGGAGCGTACAATCTAAGGGGAGGGGTGGACTGACAGAGAACACAAGGGAGAGACGGAGGATAGGGATAGGGGAAGGGGAATGGAGGGGAAGAGGCAGAAGAAAAGGTAGGAAGTTAAGTGGCATGGCCGCTTCTTGCAGCAAATCTCTGCAACTGGTTTGTAGGTTTGTTTTAATGTCATTGCTGAGCTGTCCTTCTCCAACAGCAATGGTAAAAAGGTGGACTTTTTCCTGTACCCTGGAAAGAAAAGAAAAAAAAAGGGGGGGAAGAAAAATCTCTCTTACAGCAGAGTTTATAACAAAAAATGCATTACTTTTTTTCAAATACATTGTAAAACCAAATTCTATTTCTGCAATAATTTAAACAAAATCTTAAATATGAGAAATCCCACACAGACTGGGGAACCCCAGCACCAAGAATTTGCCTTGCACGTCAGCACGGCAGAGAAATCTGCAACACATGGACGACAAGTATCCTTACCTTGTGCAATGCTAGTACAGCACCGTTATCTGCCTCTATGTAACAGCTGCTCCACGTGAAAAACAAGCCCAAAAACCTGCGACGAGCAAAAAAAACAAAACAACAAATAACTTTAAAAAAAATACAAGGCCAATTCCACGTGTTAAAAGCGGGATTGGCAACTATGCCCAGGACCCTCTCCCCCGTAAATGTCTTTACTCTCTTAAGCTGGATACACATTACAGAATTTCCCACCAACTTTTTATGCCGATCGATTTTACATGCGATCAATGGTCCGATCGCTCGGTCCATGGACTGCATACACACTAGCCTTGTTTAAGACGATAAAGGGAAGAGCGGATGTCCCTTTAGCGACTTTTTAGTTATGTTGTCATCAACAATAATTTTAATTTCGTACACACTGAAGCATCATTTTACGGGGCATATAACGATATACCAAAGACATTAGCTTAAAGGGGCAGAGCTTTCACTATAGTTGACACCCAAAGCTGCATAAAAAGAGAAGGCAACACTGTCTCTTCATTCTTTCCTATAAAATAGAAGTTTATTACCATAAATAAAATTTAGAAAAACATTTAAGTGGTAAAGTGCAATGCAATGATTATTCCCTAATAATAAAATCCTTTTGTATCTAATGGAATGCTCCATTCTCTGAGTGCATCATCGCTGATTGGTCCACAGCAGAAACGAGCGCGCATGTCTGAGTGTATAAAATGACAGAGGAACATGTCTGGTGCCGAGAAGCGTGAGACGATGACAAGTGAGGAGAAAGTGTCCGTAGGTGTTGCGGGTGAGGAGAAGGTGTCAGTGGGGGTTGCAGCTATGGAGACGGAGACAAAGTCAGAGATGGTGCTGGAAGGGCCAAAAAATGTTGAAAAAGTTAAGGTGGGGGATGGAGATACTCAAGAAGAGCAAAGAGCAAATTCAATGAGCCCAAGAGAGATGGAGATGATGGTCAAAGTACTGGACCAGGACGACTACGACATTAAAAAAAGGTCAGTAGCACATGTAGTGTACCTGTTTGAAGGACTTTATTTCATTCTAGGTTCACACAAAGAAATGGAAACGCCTAATTTGTAACATAGATTGTTTGTCAGAAAGAAGAATTAACGGCGAGAAAGCCAGTTTAGATAGCACCGATACCACTAATGTAACATGTTAAAAAACAAGAAAAAATTGAAAAAGAAAAAGATATGAAAGAAGTTATACACGAAGGTATTTCAGTGAACATGTGTAGACAACTAAATGCTTTGGGCACATGCCTGTACCGTTATAATAATCAAAATGGCGCCTGTTTTCCAAAATATATGGAGGTTAAGCCCGCTATTACTGCGATTGCGCAACAGGGAACAAAGCATAAACTGATCTCGAACAGTGTGCAAGGTGAGAAAATGAGAGTATTTCTGGCGTTGGATATATAAAGATATAGGACTTTAATGGTAAACATTTTTTATTTCCTTGTTTCGTAGGTAAAGAAATCAAAGGTAATAGAAACCCAAACGACATCAAGACCTGTTCTGCCACAAACCAGTAGCACCTTTAAAGCGTAATACTATTTTTTTCACCTGTCATATTGTAAAAATTTTGGGACTTTTTTCCTGCAATAAAACTGTTGCATGAACACGGTGCGGTTTATTCATGGTATTTTACAAATACTAGTTAATAAAGGGTAATATGACTTTATAACTTTAATAGTTTATAAAGGTTAAATGTGAATAGATTGCCAACATAGATGCAAAGGGTAATAAAACACATGCTTTATACACATGTAATGGTCTGCAACCAGACAGATGCAATATACATCTATACAAAACACAAGCCTGTGACGTGCGGATACCGCACCATGTGGGACTGGTACAGGCATCACAAATTTACATACACACGCCCCCCAGGTCGAGGAAGTATCGGAGGATTGTCGTGGATCGGTCGGAAGTTTATACACACTACACAGCGGAAACGAGAATGAAACGAAGATATTTAACGGTACTACCAACCAAATGAGGCGACAATCGTCCATTTGGGCAGACTTTCGACCATCATGTCACTACACACACTGACCCGACTTTTGAACGAGCGGTCGTATGTCGGCTGATTGAGCTGATTATTGGACGAAAACCCTGTAGTGTGTACCTAGCTTTAGTTAGCGAGGTTGTATATACAGGTATAGGATCTATTATCAGGAAACACTATTTATTATTATTTATTTCTGATGTGCCACAGATTCCATAGCACCGGACACAGTAAGCATATCAAACATATTACGTAATACACATAAGTAGTACAGAGGAGTGAGAGTAGTGCAATGGGGACTCACACAGAGTGTAACAAAAGACATGCCAGGACGTACAACAGGGAGTCAGACAGTGGACAATAGGTAGAGAGGACCCTGCCCAAAACAGCTTACATTCTACACTATCCGTAACGCTATAAAAATCAAGAAAGAAAAAAGGAAAGTATTCATTTTAACTGGTGGAAAGTTGGTCTGTACAGACAAGAGTAATTAAAAATGTGTAAAAACTAACATATAATATAAACATAATAGCTGCATAGCACATGAGCACATGTAGCTGGCAGCAATACTGTAAACAAGAGTAATTGCAATGGTGTACCTTAACCACAAAAATTACGTACACTGCGGATAAATATCAATATTCTTACTTTTTCATTATTAGATTATAAAACATATAAAACATGTAAGTATTGCACAAAATTCATATATATCAAATATTTTCACTGATGTAATATGATGCAGCCCATGAATGTTCATACATCCATGTGAACACTTGATTATATGCACTGAGAGCAGTATTTTAATATCTTAAAAAGTCTTCCAGAAACAAAGATATTTGGAGCAGTATTTTCGCAAAAGCATGAAGAAATTCCCGCCACCAAAATTGTAAAGGCACGCTGGCAGCAATACAGCCATCTTTTCTGTGCCCACTCCTGGAGACTACATAAACTGCTTATAGGGGACAGTCAGGCCTACATGTTAGGACAATGGGGAATAGTGAGCAATGAAACTCTCACTAGCAGCCACTCCCAGCTACACATGAGCTGATATAATACTAGCATAGGACACTTGGGGACTATAGGGGCAGGGAAAGGGATGTAGGGGTGCAGGCTCCCTCATATACCCACTCACCGTTAATAAAGCTGCTGGAGAGGAGATGATGAATCTGATGATGAATGATGAGGCTGCTGTGGACCGCCGTCTCTGTCCGTCTGTGTTATCCCTGCTGCTACCTGGCTAAAAGTGCCCACTGCAAAATTTGCCATGTGTTTAAACTACAAGTGTATGTGATTTATTCCACATCCTCCTCTGACTCCGACCACCCACCATCAAAACGCCGCTTCATTGGAAGAATTCACTGTACAACCCGCCCACAAAAAAAAAATAGAATGCACCAATCACAAAATTGAAACAGGCAAAAAAAAATAAAGATTATGCAGCCTGAGGACGTGGAGACTGTGCCCAAGCCCAAAAACAAGCTACCCACGGCAGTAAAAAAACGAAGAAAACGCAACTCAAGAAAAAAAGAAGCCCAATTCCGCTTGTTATAAGCGGAATTGGCAACTATGGTTACATATAGATATCGGATATTGCTTGATTAAATAAATATTGCAGTTGTTATTACTTTATAGACAGATGTCAAGGCATGGGGGTGACATCTCCTACTCCCTTCAGTCTGGGAGAGTGTAGCTGGGCAGTAAAATCAAAGCCCAGCATTAACTTCACAACCTTCCACTGACATTGAAGAGCAGCGGCCCGACAGCTTCACAGTAATGCTCTTCCATGTCTCCAACTGATACTTTGTGTCTGGCGGGGAGAGACACCTGTACATTAAAAAACTGTAAATCAATATTTCAGGTGTCCTCTAACCCCTGGTACTTTAGGTGACTGCTTAGGTTTGCCTAATGGTAGAGCCTTCCCTGTCCCCTGAAGAGAAGAGCTTTTAGATACACTCTGCTCAGTGTCGGACTGGGGCATGAACGGCCCACCGGGGAATGCAACACTAGGGGCCCACCAAAGGGGGTGTGGTCAGCCATCATAGAGGCGGGACCAGACTCTAGAGGGGGAGTGGTCAGTCCACGAAGGACAGCTAGCACCTTAGTGCAGTATATAAAGAATGCAGTGTGTGTATAAAGAATACACAGTCTTGACCTGCCCCTTAGATTGGGCAGAACAGTCACCAAAAAGCAGGATTGTCCCACTAGACCAGGCTTGGCTAACCTGTGGTACTCCAGGTGTTGTGAAACTACAAGCCCCAGCATGCTTTGCCAATATATAACAGCTTATTGCTGTAAGGGTATGCTGGGACTTGTAGTTTCACAACACCTGGAGTACCACAAGTTAGCCAAGCCTGCACTAGACTCAGAACATTTGACAGACTGTCCTACCTGTTGTTGTCACTTTTACCACCTGTGACTGCTGGTTTCTTTAGTTGCGGCTTGTCTGGATCCTGGACTGCTGAGGGCCCTATTTGGAAAAAATAATGGGTACATTTAGAAACGCCAACCATCCCTGCCATTAAATCAACAGCACCCAGACTTACAGAGCAAACGTTTTAAAGAGAAGAGTTTACTTACTACATTGTGTGTTCTGTACTGTCAATGAGTGTAGGACAGTGGTTCCCAAACTTTCTCAGTTCGAGGCACCTTTTGGGTCACCATAATGTTTCCAAGGCACCCCTAAGCCAAAATAATTACCAGGTAGTCCCGTTTTTTAACAAGTTGGGTCAAAATGACGTAAGATGTATTTAGGCCCCTTCACCATCACATTGTGCCCCTTCATCATATCACTGCGCCTCTTCACCATATTACTCTGTCCCCCTCTTCGCCATCTCTCTCTGTCCTCCTTCTGCATCTCTTTCTGCCCCCTTCAGCGTCTCTCTCTCTGTCCCCTTCAGCGTCTCTCTCTCTGTCCCCTTCAGTGTCTCTCTCTCTGTCCCCTTCACTCTCCTTTACTTACCTTCTTTCCTGACGTCCTCTCTGCTGCTGCTTCTCACTGAGGCTGACGGACGTGATGACGTCACACCCGGCAGTCAGTGAGGAGGATCCGGCGCTGGATGATGGGTAAGTTTTTTTTTCGTTTCTTTGTTTTTTCCCTTCTTCTTTTTTTAGTGTGAACCGCTGGACTGTAGGAGATCAGCTGACAGGGGGAGGGGCCGGGTCACATGATAGCAGCTGCGATCACAATTGAAAGATGACTGGCTGTCGCAGCTGCGATCGCAATTGAGCAGCGGGGACGCCGGAGAGGACCATCGTGAGGGGCCTCCTAAGCTCCGCCCATGGGTAAAAGGGGGTGTGGCCGTACGGTAGCTGGGCCTACCGGTGCTTTAACCGGTAGTCCGCTGGGCCAGTCCGACGCTGACTCTGCTAGACAGTGTATCTAACCAATGATATTAGATAGGAAGGGTTTGATTATTACACTTATTTTGGTAATAACAGTTTGCAAAACCCACCCACCTCCTGCACTCAATTGGTGGAAAGTTACAGCTATTGCCAATCAGAGTGTGGCGATCCTTATATAGAACCTTTAAAATGCGCATATAATTGGAATATGAAATGGCGCTTAAACCCTTACAATCATATCAAAAATGATATCAACACTTATACCTATATGCCAAAATAAACAAATAATTATGCAAGTGACTTTTGCAAAACACTAATATTGGTTTCTTGAATAGTCCAATTTATAAGCAAAGATTCAACAATATTTTCACGTGTATGGATCTTCCTCAGATTACATATAAAAAAAGAAGGAAATAGCCAAGAGTGTGATACTGTAGCCAATTAAAAAATAAAACACAATTTTAAGTGCAACAAAGTGTATAAACAAAAAAAACAATCTTTTATTCCTCAACACACTCCTCTGTGAATGCATTCACATGGTTTCAATAAAAATAGTCATTTTTTACTTTATGCGAGTCTAACATGATGTTCGATAGCTTCATAAATCTTGCCTTGAAAAAGACATTAAGGAGTAGAAAAGCATTGGCGATTTAGGCTGGAAATCTCTGATAGCATCCCAAACTAGGTTCTTCATACAAAGGGGTGAAGAAGGATTGTAGTCAGATGTCTTCCAACAACTCCATGCACTACTGCATGTACCAACGCGACTTCTGGAAAGAGGCAATTTTATGAAACCAGGGGGTAAATGTATGAATGTCCGATTTCTGCAAGTCGCCAGAAATCGGCGACTTTGCAGTGAAAATTTAAAGGGGCGATGGCTTGTAAAGGCAAATACACCATATTTAATAAGGCTCATACAGTTTCTGGAATAAAATATGTTCCTGTATAGTGTCTCTTTAAGGTGCATGTGGTGTACTTAATGTAACGCTGCACAGCTTCCACATCCATCCCAGCAGACAGCAACAGATGACCACAGACTGGTGAGAGGAGGAGCCAACATCACACCAAGCAAGTACAATACTCAGCCTGCACCATCTACTCAGTGGCAGAGGGGGGGAGCGTACCGGGAAGTTCATTAGAAACTTACAAACGTGAAACGTCTTAAAAGAGCTGGAACGGGACTCTTCCGGCCATGGTCCCCGCATCGCCCACGTTTGGTTTCTCCCTGGCGGCTGCGCGCACTTTGCGTGCCCTAGTGTGGCTGATGTTTTGAGACAATTCTACCCCTCCCACTCTAACCACAAAGGCACGCCCCCTTCATAGAATGTTCTGCATAGCTCCGCCCACACGCTGTATCTCTGCCACCAGCGCCGCCCATCTCTATACCTCCAAGTCGTAGGGCCCGCCTCCTTTCTCCTCAGACCCTCCCCCTAAACCTCACCGGCCCCCTACCACCTCTGTCTGCACCGTGTCTGTTGTATATGTGTGTCCGTGCGCGGCCCCGGGTGAGCGGGAGATTTTCATTGATTACCGAATAACGGGCAGTGGTGGGTGTCCGTGCTCTTCCCCCGGTGCAACCCGGACAGTCCTGAGCACCGCCAAGTCCCAGTGTGAGCAGCGTCCGAGCAGTACTCCATGGCGTACAGTCAGGGGGGCGGAAAGAAGAAGGTCTGCTACTATTATGATGGTAAGAGGAGAGCACCGGCCAGCGGGGGATGGAGGCGACACATCACATCAGTGTGAGGCCTCTCTCCATAAAGCGGGGCTCCTGCACCCCGGTCACTCAGCCAGTTGCAGGCTTTGTCTGGGCCGGTTCTGCACTACAGGTGACAGATGGAGGATGTGCTGCTCTTTGGGCCCGAGATGAAGCTCGGAGGCCGCTGGTCAGAATGTCATGTAATCCAGCGATGGGTACAAAGCGCTGGCCGAGCCTCTGTGGGCGCAAATGTCTTTCAAAGTGCGGTCAAAAGTTTGTGTGCACGATGAGGGGCTGCAGGATGTCTTGTGAGGCTGCACCCAGCACAGCATCTTCCTGCGGGACAGTTAGCTGACAGTATACACTGCACAGCACACTGTGAGCACGGCCTCTTGCTGGGTGACAATAGGTAAACTTGTTAAGGAGTAAAAGACTTCTGGTATGTGTCGAATTAAATCCCTATGCACTTTAATATGTTTCTGCTCACATTGCTTTGGGGCTTTAGATATATGGTCATGTCCAGGTCAATAACCAATATTTGGTCTCCAATCTGTCATCACCATCAACATTTATTTATATAGCGCCAGCAAATTCCGTAGCACTTTACAATCTATCAGTGAGATGAGTATTACTGGTTGTATAGATGGCAATACTCGGGTATAGTGATAACAAATGCATAGGAGTTGTACTGAGTTCATTAGTATTCCAGCAATATTCTGCATATCTGATTTAAAATTTTTTGGTAGGTGGGATTTATTATGCACTGATGTCATGTTTGATATTTTGATTGTGGTTATTGGTTCATATGTAGTATATGGCCTAGTAGGACTTGCTGCTTTTACAGTGGAAGTGTGGGTCTAACCATTATCATGGGGTAAACTGTTGGTATGTAGTAAATTAGTTTATAAGCCACACCCTATAAAATTGTTCCATATAATAGTACTTTCCAAGTCTTGAAGCACAGAAAAGTCCTTTAACAACTTGGCTACTTTGTGTTCAGAACCATACCATACTTCAAGTTATTCTGTATTGCTTAAATAGAAAATAACATTTAACTGCTTTGTGTAGCCTACTAAATCTCACTTTTACAACAATATGTAGAGTTTAAAAAAAGTTAATTTATCAAAACTTTTTTTGTGGTTTTCCTTCTATAGCAACTTTACAATTCAATCATATCAGTAAGTATGAATAGTTACAGGGGTTGGAAATAAAGTTAACTTTATTTTTGTTTTTATTAAATATGTATTTATTCAAGGGAACTTGTGTTATGTCTTCCCTATTGCCAACACTGATGGATTCATTGTAAACTGTATCTGACATATCAGCTATTGTTACACTCAGCATATACTAGAACTATTAGCGTTAACTTGCTCTTAGCGCTCCATAGGTTTCTGACTACTTCTTGCTTTACTGAGTTATACCTAGCATTTATCTAGTATAACTAATTAATTGCCAGGAACCATAAGGAACGTTCCTTGGCAGCTTCCTTAGAACACAAGGATGTTATTGACAGACAATTCTATGTATGGGTCTGTGCTCCATATTGAGCAATCTTAAATCTCAGAGATACAGAGACAGACAAGAAATGGTTTTTAAAAAAACCTGTTCTTGCACATCCTTGCAACTCATATGAAGCTTTGTAGCAGAAATTTGACAGATAAATTGAGTTGGTTAGAGGTTTCTGCATAATGAGGCCGTTACTTTAGGCGCACCCTTTAATTTTTATGTAACCCTTTTGAGACTGGGGGCTAGATTTACTAAGCTGCGGGTTTGAAAAGTGGGGATGTTGCCTATAGCAACCAATCAGATTCTAGCTGTCATTTTGTAGAAAGCACTAAATAAATGAAAGCTAGAATCTGATTGGTTGCTATAGGCAACATCCCCACTTTTTCAAACCCGCAGCTTAGTAAATCTAGCCCTAGGTTTTTTCACTCTTCTTGACTAAACCATTTTTTATAAATATGGTCCTGGAATCGTATTGCATGCAAATATTATAGGACAAATAAACTTTACAGTTCAGGCTGAAAGGGCATTTTTTTTTTTTTTTTTTTTTTAATAATCGTTAGAGGAGCTGGTGTCTTCTAGGTGGTCTGTGACTTTTTTGTGCAGCTTTTGGAGATTGCATGACACTCATGCAGAAGTTGCAGGATTGGTCGTCACACGTTGTGCGACATTCTTGTCCTGCTAGGTTGGGGAAGTAAGTCTATTTTTTTCTTCTATGTTTATTTAACCATTATGTTAATTTTCCTGTTGTGTGGGAAATGCTTAACTGTTCATATAACTTAAGCTGGGTACACACTACAGAATTTTCCACCAACTTTTTATGCCGATAGATTTTACATGTAATCGATGATCCGATCGCTCGGTCCATGGACTGCATACACACTAGCCTTGTTTTAGAAGATAAAGGGAAGAGCGGACGTCCCTTTAGTGACTTTTTACAGCCATGTTGTCGTGAGCAATGATTGCAATTTCGTACACATCGGTCGGAAGTTTAAAAAACACTACACAACGGGAACGAGATTGGAACGAAAAATATTTAACCAAATGAGGTGACAATCGTCCATTTGGGCAGACTTTCGACCATTGTGTCACTACACACACTGACCCGACTTTTGAATGAGCGGCCGTATGTCGGCTGGTTGAGCCGATTATTGGACAAAAACCCTGTAGTGTGTACCTAGCTTCACATTATATAAATGCTGCAGAGCTCTTATACATTTTAGTGTGACAGATAATCTGCATTTCGTCTGATAAGTGAAGGTGCTTTCCACACAGGCACACAGTTTGTTACCATCTTTTGTTTGCAGATCATTGGTGTACCTCTCTGTTAGCATGATCATACTCCCTCTACTCACTGGCATTCACAATGTAGGAGGAAAGCCTGTACCAAATGTGTGGTGCCACTATTTAGTGACTAGTCATGGTGGTATTTGCTATATGTTCGCTCTTCTTTATGTTCACTACGCTACATTCCAAATTGAGCACGCACAGGAGAACCGCAGGCCCATAGATCATTGGTTCCTTATGGCAACCCGAATGTTCTATTTATTTAAAAAATGTTTGTGGCCATGAATAAAGCTGCGTACACACTATGGATAGCTTCTCCTGATGAGATATCTTTAATGATTTTACCAACGTCTGAAAGTCCCGATCAGCATGCCAATTCATGTATACACACTATTACATGATTTACTTTCATGTCTGTTCTCTTCATCTGTCATAACCATCGACTGAAAAGGTTGTGACTCTGTAAACCCTGTGGAGATCTGCCTACACTGCTGGTCGTGAGTGTATGCACACTTCAGAATTTGTCCAACATCGTTAATAGTGATTTTTGGTCAATTAGTATAACATCAAACGATACGATGT